>NW_007579495.1:118009-136170 GCF_000690725.1 Stegastes partitus | reverse complement strand
AACTGTTCACATCCCATAATGTCGCTGATCCACAAACAGTAAAGCCAACGAGACTGTGGCACCTCGTTTTGGAAAAATCTTTTTATTTCTGAACTAAAATATCTGATTTGCTGCATAAACGAAGCCCCAGTTAGCATGAAGTCGGCTCATTTCTCACCGCAATATGAAGTCCTGTACCTTAAAATGACTCAATCATGAACAATTGTTGGACTTTAAACAAAAAAAGCACCCAATTTCCAAATAACAGTGATATTTTGGCCTTAGAACGTGTATAAATGTGGATGTATACATGTTTCCTATTAAAAATATAGACATGTCGCCCATTCATGAGGCCTCTAGTATCAGTAAGAGCTGATGTGCGACCAGTATGATGAGACCAGGTTCTAGTTTTTTGATATTGTGACCAGAAATTTGCCCAGAATGACTCCAAATGTGTCCAAAATCAAATCAAAATTGTCCGGAAATGTCTTGAAACTTGTTCAAAATGACTCAATGACTCAATGGTGAACAATTGTTGGACCTTGAACAACAAAAAAAAAGTGCAAAATTTCCAAATAACAGCGATATTTTGGCCTTAGAACATATATAAATATGGATGTATACATGGTTCCTACTAAGAATACAGTCTTTTGTCGACATGTCGCCCATTCATGAGGCCTCTAATATCACCAGAAACCGATGTGTGACCAGTATGATGAGACGAGATTCTAGTTTTTGGATATTTTGACTGGAAACTTGCCCAGAATGACTCCAACTGTGTCCAAAATCACTTGAAACTTGTTCAAAATAACTCAGTGACTCAATTATGAACAGAAATTGTGCCTTGAACAATGAAAAAAAGTCCAAACTTTCCCAATAACAGTGGTGTTTTGGCCTGAGAAAGTCCCTGTAAGCATATAAATGTGGATGCATCCATATTTCCTACTAAAGAAAAAGCATTTTGTCGACATATCGCCCATTCATGAGGCTTCTAATATCAGCAGAAGCTGATGTGTGACCAGTATGATGAGACCAGGTTCTAGTTTTTTGATATTTTCACCAGAAACTGTGTCCAAAATCAAATCCAAATTGTCCAAAACCACTTGAAACTTGTTCAAATCGATTAAAAAATCTGACAAAAATAAGATGAAAACTGTCCAAAATAACTTGAAACCTGCCCAGAATTAATCAAACATGAACAATTATTGAGAAAATGTAGAAATTTCCCAATAACGGTGGTATTTTGGACTTCAAAATTTCCTGTAAGCGCATAAAGGTGGATGCATCCATATTTCCTACTAAAGAAAAAGCATTTTATCGACATATCGCCCATTCATGAGGCCTCTAATATCAGCAGAAGCCGACGTGCGACCAGTATGATGAGACCAGGTTCTAGTTTTTGGATATTTTGACCGGAAACTGTCCAAAATCAAATCCAAATAGTCTGAAAATGATTTGAAACTTGTTCAAAATGACTCAGTGACTCAATGATGAACAATTGTTGGACCTTGAACAACGAAAAAAAGTGCAAAACTTCCCAATAACAGTGGTGTTTTGGCCTGAGAAAGTTCCTGTAAGGATAGAAATGTAGACGCATCCATATTTCCTACCAAGTATACAGCCTTTTGTTGACATTCATGAGGCCTCTAATATCAGCAGAAGCCGATGTGTGACCAGTATGACGAGACCAGGTTCTTGTTTTTTAATATTTTGATCAGAAACTGTGTCCAAAATCAAATCCAAATTGTCCAATATCACTTGAAACTTGTTCAAAACGATTAAAAATCTGGCAAAAATAAGATGAAACCTGCCCAGAATTAATCAAACATGAACAATTATTGAGAAAATGTGGGAAACTCCTGATAAGGCCGGTGTTTAGGACGGTGTTTTGTCGACATTCACGAGGCCTCTAGTGTCAGTAGAAGCTGATGTTTGACAAACCAAAGGCGATGATGTAGGAAACAGCACCTAGTGAGCATCGGGGTTTATTTCTTGTACATTCAAGCATGTAAATATGTTGTGGTAGACCATTAAAGTAAAGTTGTTGTGATCGCACTGCCCACACCTCGTACATTAAGGAGTTCTGGACTGCAGCATGTCGAGGGCGGCCGGAGCAGCATTTCACCCCAGAGCCAGAATAAAAACACGTCCACCTTTAAAACCGGCCCGGTTTAGTGTGTAAACATGGAGCTGTTAGGAGGTTAGTTTGTGGCTGCAGGAGGCTCAGGAGACGAGTTCAGCTCTAAGACGCCGCCGACACACTCGACCCAAACTCAGCCCATTTCCCAGACAAAGCGTTCGGCGCCGGTCCCGTGAGGAAGCCGAGCCGAGCGGCCCACCTAGAACGAGAGAGGAAGCGGCGCAACCGCCTCCCCGAGAGTCCCTTCAGTCCTTCGATATGCAAACACTGTTTGACTTAATCCGCCCTAATGATGCAAATTTATGCCGTTAATTATTTCTGGCTGAATCGTATCCCGGCTAAACGTTCTCAGATATGCAACGGGGACGTCAGACTCAATGAAGTATTCAGAGAGCGCCGGAGAAGACATTATTCAGGATTACTGTTTTTATTCTTCTTCCTTTTCATTTGCATCGACTCCATGAAAAAGGAATTTGCATTTTTTCCATTTTTGCGACATTCCTAATTCGGGCGATATTGTTGTCGGCGGCGATAGATGCTGCCGCCGCCGCCGCCGCCGAGGAGAGCTCTCTAGATAAGCTCTTTAATTCAGACCTTATTTAACGGGAGGCAGCGAGCGCGTCGCCTCTCCGTCATTGTAATCCTCGGCTGACACCTTTTTCACCCACTAAATATGATTCCTTACTTAAACCTGTGATAAGTGACTCTAAACGGAGGCTGCGGCGCCGTTTTGGTCGCCGTGTGATGGGAGTGGGCTTCCATTCCTCTGGTGGTCCAACTGGAACTGTGAACGCCTTGTTCCAGTCATGAATGATTGATTTTTAAATTCAGTTATAGTTCTTTTTTTTATTTTTTAGATAAAGACACAAACAAATGTCTTCACTGCAGACAGCTTGTGCGAGCAAATGAAACTCCAGAGCTCCATAAAAATGTTGGTTTTCATTAGATTGAGTGGTTTAAACCTCTAAAAGCTGAGCAGTTTCTGGGTTTTTTCAGCTTCTGTCACATTTTTTCAGAAAGAAAGAGCAAAAACCAAAATAAAACCAAGAACAGTGGTCGAAAACCAGCCGGAGTCTAGTTCAAAAAGTCCAAAATGAAGGCCAGAAATAGTTCAAGATGGAAAAACAAAACCTGAATTCCTTGGAAAATAGAAAGAAACCAGCAGTTAGTGAGCCCTCGTACTCGTCTCCTGCCTGCAGTTCAGCTGAAAACTCCTTAAAGCTGAGTCGTGGCTCTTCAGTTGTTTAATTTTTACATTTTTAACAGAGTCTGTTTCTTGTAAACGGTTTATTTTTGGCACATTTTTTTCAGAGAGACCTGCAGAATAAAGTGATGAAAGTCATAGACGACTAGTTCTTAGTATGAAATATGTATACATCCACATTTATACACTTAAAGGCAACTTCGAAGTCCAAAACACCTGCTTTATTCGGAGTTTTCCACATTTTATCAATAACTGTTAATGTTTGGTTCATTCTGGGCAGGTTTCAAGTTATTTTGGACAGTTTTCATCTTATTTTTGCCAGATTTTTTAATCGTTTTGAACAAGTTTCAAGTGATTTTGGACAATTTGGATTCGATTTTGGAGACAGCTTCTGGTCAAAATATCCAAAAACTAGAACCTGGTCTCATCGTACTGGTCACACATCGGCTTCTGCTGATACTAGAGGCCTCATGAATGGCCGACATGTTGACCAAAGACTGTATTCTTGTTAATTTTGACAAGAACTTTTTATTTAATTTTAGTCTTAGTCGCTCACCAAAGACTGGATTTAAACTGGACTGGTTAGAAGACCGTCAGAAATGTGAAAATCTGACTGTTCTCTTTGTTTTTAACAGTTTCTGGCTCTAAAAAATGTTGTAGTTTTGGCAATTTTCAAAGAAGAGATCCTAAAATCGGGAACACCGCCTGCAGTTCAGCTGAAAAGTCTCTGAATTATTTTTATTTCTTGGTTAAAACAAACAGCATAAGACAGGTAGAGTGAAGGGATTTTGAATAAATATCACAATTTTGGTGAATTGAACTTGTTTAGTTCAAGGATCAGTTTGTTTTTATGGTTACTAGTTGTGATAAATGGTCGACTTTTGCCATTTTTAACAAAAGAAAGCGTGCGCTAGCTTTATCGGGTGGTGTAATTGTTCCGAAAAAATACAAAAATCAATAAAAGATGTTCAGAAAATGCAATAAAGAACACATACAGCTGTTTAAATCCAGCTGTTCATCTACTGGATAGTGATACAACAAATAAACCCACATTAATAATCAGTGTTTGCGTTGTTAAAGACAATAATAACTTGAGGAAACCATGAAATATTGAGCAAACAGGGCAGAACATGCGAAGATAAACAAAGTAATTCCCTCTTGCTCACTTTTGATCCATCTCGTGCTTCAAAGGCTTCGACGGATGATGTTTGTTCATGATAGAACATAAAAGTGAATCTATGATTAGAAAAAATCTATAAACAGACGCATGACAACGTCTGCCTGGTGTACATGAGAGGACGTAAAACGCTCTTGAACTCAACCGGAAGCTAACGCCGATTTTACTGGGGTTTTTTATCCTCGTATGAGTTCAAACATGTTTACACTAAAGCTGTGCTGAACCGAAGAAAATGTTGTTGGACTGAACTTACATCAACTCCTTAACCGATCGATTGGTCGCAAGAAAAAAAAAATTCTTTAGCAGCTAGTATTTGCAGCATATTAAATCTAATACCTTGCAGACATAAGGACACGTTTAAGTTGTCAATTATTAGCTTATTTACGCATCTAGAATTACCATCATTTATTTGAAGATGCCACTTTGATGAAATTAAATCCAATTTTCAACCTCTTTTAGCTCTGATTTTGGTCTCCACCTACCAGTCTCTATTGGGTTGGGCCGGTTCAAAGCTGTTAAAACGTGGGGGTGTTCACAGGTAGTCTGTTCCCCCCACCGGCTAAAAATAATGGATTAATCCTGGAAGACTGCTGATGTTTCTCCTCATGAAAGGAGCTCTTGAAGATTGTCCAACCAGTGAGAATTCAGATGGATGAGAACGTTTGTCGACCAAATTATATCCAATATCCACCCTTTTTTTTTTGGTCTCCACCTAATAGTCTCCACGAGGTTGGACCAGTTCAAAGCTGTGAGAACACAGGGGTGTTCACAGGTAGTTCAAAAGTAATGGAAGGCTGTTGAAATTCAACAACTGAAAAAGTGATTACATGACTGTACTCACTGTGTAATAGCAGCAGTTATTATCCGCATTAATCTCAGAGTTGTTTTCTGTTACTTGGCCTCGCTGATTCAGTGGTTTTAGTCCACTTGTGTGCAGCAGAAGCAACTTTTAGACATGACATCACCTTATTTAGGCACCCGTCATTCATTTAAAGTTGACATTTGATGAATTTAAGTATGTTTTCGCCCCTTTTTAGCGCGGTTTTTAATCTCTACCTACCAGTTTCCATTAGCCAGTTTAAAGTTAGGGTGCTGAGCCACAGCCGCCCCGCCCACCTTGTTTCCCAAACATTTCCTTATTTACACATTTGTCAATGCCAATAACGTTATTAATCGTTTAAAGTGGCCACTTGATGAGCTTAAATTGAATATTCACCCTCTTTTTGCTCTGGTTTTGGTCTCCACCTACCAGTCTGCATGAGGTTGGGCCGGTTCAAAGTTGTGAAAACGTGGGGGTGTTCACAGGTAGTCTGTTCCTCCCACAACCTAAAAATAGTGGATTAACCCTGGAAGACTGTTTCTGCTGAGGCTAGTAAGACTGGAAACTGTCCAACCAGTCAGATGGATGAGGCCGTTGTTTTGGACCAAGAAACAAGAACCTGGAACTTGATATATGCATTAAAATTAAAATGTCTCTTTTATTGATTCAGGTTTATAAAAAAAAAAAAAAAAAATGTCACAACATCACCTTTAATTTCACAAACAGTTGCTTATTTTTGAAGCCAACAACGTGATAAGTCATCGGAAGCAGCTACTTGATAAGTCCAGAATCTTTTTGCTCTGTTTTTGGTCTCCACCCACCGTCCTCCATTAGGTTGGGCCGGTTCAGGGCAGAGCTGTTTCTCCTGCAGCCTAGAAATCATGGATAAATCCTGGAAGGCCGTTGATGGCGACCGTCCAACCGTTGAGAAATTACTCCAATAAGACCAACAAATTGAGCAATCGACCCGAAAAACTGACATACGTGTTAAAATCTCTCTCAGCTAAAAAATGACGGTTGGCGGTCACGTCGAACCAGAAAGACGGCACTTAATTCTGTCGGCACACCGGAGCCCTTCCAGCAGATCTATCAGCGTGTCTATTTGAACTGCCCTCGACTGAAAGGTGGACTTGATCTCCAGCCAAAAAGGCTTCTCGGCTGCTGCAGTGCATTTCTCAACCCAATGACTCTCCAGATGGCAGGTATCTTTAGTGCTCAGCTGCCTGGTCCTGAGCTGCGACAGCTTCACTCCGCTCCAGCGGGCCACAGCCGGACCGCCCTCCCAGGGTGCTTTTAATGGACTTTAATTTGAAGCACATGATCGGGACAATACAGACGACGCGCTCGCACAATGGAGATAATAGGGCTGCTCTTCATGCGTATGTGCGCGGCGCTTCGCAGCGTAATTATTGGGGGGAAATTGACTGCCTGCAGGCTCAGGTTGAAGCCGGCTGCTTTGCATTTTTCTGCTGGTTTGTGCACATGTCAAGCTGCACCGTACACGGCAGAAAAAAGTGAAAGCAGCGAGGGAATTCTTAATGAAGCACCGTGAGGGATGTGGGCGCCCTGTTTTTTTTTTTTCCCCTTCCCGAGCACATGCTGCTTCAGTGCTTGGTCAGCTGAAAGCAGCTGAAGTACACGACTCACTGTCAGGTGAGAGGAGGCGGCGGTGTACCTGTGCCGCCGCCGGCCAGGTGTGTGGCTGCGAGGCCAGCCGGTGGAGGGAGCGGGAGGAGGCGGAGCAGAGCGGGAAGCTAGCACAAAGCCAGAGGGAGTCGCTTCGTTAGAGCCGACTGGGCTCCTGTTCGTGTCTGACGCTGATTATCACGCTGGATAATATTTTAATTTGCTGCAACAGGCTGTTAAACACCAAACAGGGAAAACATCGCTCGGCTTCGATCCACACGGAAAATCCTCAATGTGGTTTTTGTTTTTAGAGTTTTGTCATTTGATATTAATACAATCATAATAAGTTTCCACACACTTTTGAGGACCAACAGGAGCTTAGAAAGGAGCGGGAAAAGCAAATTATTGATGTAAACAAGTAGGGAGAAAAGTCACTTTTAAAGCAGCTACAGATCCTAAAATCAACTGTGCAAATTGTTTTCAAGTCGCAGGTGGAAAAGTAGTGCAAAGATCACATACAAGGTGCATTAAAGTAGTAGACGCAATGATGTGGATGTACGTCTAGAAATGTCTTTGGTGCAGAATGACACAGTTGCAATGACAGAAATGGTAGAAATGAAAACAAACAAAACAAAACTGGTTTAATTCCTTATTTGTACATAAACACTGCCTGCAGTTCAGTCAACAAATTCAATTAAATTGAGTTGCCAGCAGAGTTTTTAAGGGCACCGATGTATTTAGAATTGTTTATTGTTGTTGTTGTTGTTTTTAGAAATCTTTTTGATGCAATCACATGATGTTTGGCTAATTTCAGAGTGAGACATTTGAGCTCCGATTTGGTTAAAAAGTAGAAGTAGAGACAACTCATACGTACAGTCTAACATGTTCATAATGGCATTTAAAAAAAAACAAAAAAGGAAAGTCAGATTTCATTGACTATTTATTTTTAAAAAATTACACAAACAGGGAATCCACAAGATTTCTACCAAAGTGTCTGCAGGTGTCAACACTGGGAAAAAACTATGACTCGACATACTTTCAGCATTTTTTTCTACAAACTCCTCGTCTTTCACTCTGGACATCAACCGTAGAACCATGTTTCACCGTGCAGAGTGTATCTTCCAACAACTTGCTTGTCTACATAGATCATTTTTGAGCCACGCTGCATTTATTTTACTCATCATATATGCTTTATTTTCCTCCTTTCTAATCTCTTTCATTAGTTTACATACTTGCCTCCTCTCTGCACTGTGGAAACACCGCCTGCAGTTCAGCCGAAAACTTCTTGTCATGTGACTGTTCTCGGTTGAGCAGAATTTTTAGGTTTGTTTTGCCGGATTTAGTACAAATGCTCGATATTTTGGCTAACTTTTAAAACTTTTAACCCGACTGTACTGCAAATTATGGATGATTAGCTTCAGGATCGTCGTAAAATGTGAAAATCTGATTGTTTTTTAAAAGTTGTTTTGGTTAAAAAAGCGATAACTTGGCTTTCATATCCGCCAGCAGCTTTTATGTCTTTGTTGTCAGTTGACCAGTCAGTGGATTGTGGTTTAAAAAGAAGCACCAGTCCAACATGCAAGCTAGAAAGCTGTTCTCACTGAAGACTTCCATGGTAATGGCCTCCCGCTCTGAACAATCCAGACGCTGATTTGCATCGCCTCCTTCGTACCCCCCACATAGGATCATCCTGCTGCTGTGTGCTTTGCAGCCTCCATAAATTGTTGGATATAAAACCAGACCTCTTCTTCCCCCCCATACGAGACATGCCCAGGCGATGCCAACGGAAGCCGTTTGATTTAGAGCAACTGTACACAGATGCATCAAGAATTTATAGGAGTCTTAATTAGGAGCCATAAAAGTGACTTATCGTAATTGTGCGGGACACGGGGCCCCATAATGCAGCCGTTATCATTTCCATAATCCAGAAGTCCTGATCCTTCTTTCTCAGAACTTTTATGTGTTGGTGGAGCCGTTGGGCGCTTCGATGTTAATGCAGAAGGTTTTTTTCTTGCTGCAGAGGGACTTCTGCAAAATGACAACAAGGCGGGAAACCTCTGGTTGACTTTCTGTTCCTGTAGGGCAAACATGTCCACGACAAAAACCGCTTTACAGTTTAAGAGGGATTGTCAAGATTGTCTTTAATTCTGTAGGGACTTTGCCACCTTTTTCTCGGTATTTCAATTTTTCAATCACAAACTAATCAAAGTCTCCTGTTGAGTCTCAACGTTTTCGGACCCTGCTGCAGATTTCAGGAGCCGGTTGGATGAAACTCTCCTTAAAATTCACTGTTTAATTACACAGAATCCTTTATAAATGTCCTTTAAGCATGTCCAAGCAAATCGGTAAGATTCAATAGTTTTCGTGGATGTTTGTTTGCACTTTCGAAAACAGAAGTAAGGAAAACAAATGAACCGAGCTGCTTCTATATACGTCCATCGTCTACTAACCAAGAACACTCACATTCACACATACGGACAATTTACAATCACCAATTAACCTCAACATGTTTTTAGACCTTGTGGGAGGAAGCCGGAGAACCCGGAGAGAACCCACGCTGCACGGGGAGAACATGTAAACTCCAAGCAGAACGGTCCCCAAAGGTCCTCACCGGGACGTGAACCGGGGATCTTCTGGCGGCGAGGCGACGGTGCTAAACCACCGAGCTTCTTGTATATGAATAAGTTAAACATCATGAAATATGTAAAAGGTGAAGAGTCACCGCTTCATGTTTCACATGTTGATTCCAGGTTGAAGACATTTCGTCCTCTGTTTTGAGGACATTTCTCTCCGTCTTCATGGTTTTAGGTCACAAGATGTTATATTTTGAAGAAGCATCAATTAGAAACCCAAAGATGCTGCCATAGCGGCTGTTTGAGAGGACAAGCAAATCAGATTATTCATTCCTTCCTATCACGTTTTTTTCTTGTTAATGTGTCCAAATGGTGTTTTTTTTAAAACGCATTTTTACTTTTAAGCTGCAGTTTAATGATACTAATTTCAAAAACACTAAACAGAGCAACAGTGTAGGGTTTAATTCAAGCGATTTTATTGCTCGGAGGGATTATTTCCATGGAGAAAAACTCCCCAAAACTCCTAAATATGTACATTTTATACATGAAAAATGAATGTACAGTGAGGAAAATGTGATTTAAGTAAAGAAAATAGCAGCTGAAGCAACACATTTGTTTTCTAAAGCTCTGGAGTCTGATTCTAGGGGAAATGAACAATATGTGGGGAAGTGATCTTGAACATTTTCAGCCATTTTTTAGTTTCTAATGCTCCACAAACAAGACATTTTAAAGCAGAACGAAGCACCGGTGGTGTCAGCGTCACAACAGTCGACACATCCTTCATCGCTCCTTGTTTCCGGTGAATCCACAGCGACGACCTCGGCCTTTGGCTTTCTGTGGCCGCCCTGCAGCTAACATGTTGGTTTGCAGCTGTTCTGTTGTGTGCAGAAGCTTCTCCGGAACATTAAAACTCGTGTCCTTCTCGTCCACGGGGGACTCGTCTCTGCACCGCCGCCTCTGCTTCTGTATTTTTTTTCTCTAATTGATTTCCGGCGTAGAAAGCCACAGTGCAGGGCGGTCATTTATCTTTTATTCTGATTCATATTTCATCCCGAGCAAAGGAAAAAAAGAAAAAAAAGTGCACTTAAACCCGCCTTTAAGTAGCCGGATAACAGCAGCAAACGCAATAATCTACATTTTCCCCGCACACCTCTGGAAGAACGAGGAGGAAGGAAAAAAAGTCACGAAAAAGCTTCGTGAAATCCATCTTTCGGCGCTTCACATGTAAGTCCTCCTGCGAGAGACCCCGGTTTGAATCAATTCATTTCTCATTTAGCTTCCATCTGTGCTGGATTTACCTCACGTCTCCGTGTCGATTTGTTTCCCGTAGAGCACCGGTTAAGGCTACAAGAAGGAAAACAAATACGGACCAGCGCGTAAAACCGTCAGATTTACGGCGTTCCCTCCGTGTGCAACATCCTGCGTCGCTCCCGAAGCTAGAACGAGGCCTGCTTACGACGGCCGGACGCCTGCAGCACACTTTACAGGGTTTGATGGCTAAATGTGATTAAGAAATGGAATGACACGGCCCCCGCAGACCTTAAATCAGATCTCAGCTTTTGGCTTTGATGCTCGTCGTGTGTAAACAGCGTATCTGGATTTACATGAATTATTCCTCAGATCAGGACTCGTGCTCACGCTGCGTCGTGGCCTTTTCAGACCTTGTTTTTGTTTCGAGCTCCGGCGGCGCGTTTTGCATGCCTCCCGTTTGGTTATTCTACCAGCTGTCGAAAGCGTCTTAATCGCGCTCGTCGGTGTCACTTTAGAGACGGCGGTTTGTTCGGCGTGTCGGGGTGTTTGGAGCATGTTTCCAGCAACGTGTTTTAATCCACGGTTTCATCATTCATCTGAGCTCTAACTGTGTTTATAAGCAAACAAGACCTTCGTCCATCGTCTGCTGTGAAATGCAGATTTTTGTTTTCAGCCTCTTGACAAGTGTTTCATGGAAGCTTCTCGTCTTCTTCTGACAGGACTTTTGCTGATTGGAGTCTTGTTTTATTTTGAATCTGCTTTTCTATCTGACAAACGTTGACGTATCGATCTTCTGGCGGTTTGCTCACTTTCGCTGCTTTGGATGCGACGGATCTGAGTAGTTTTAGTCCATTGTGATGTTAAGAAAGATCCTCTTTGCTTAGAAAAACATAAATCTGACAATAACATAAAGCTTCCCCACTGTGGAAACGTCACCTAATGACCAATATTCTGGAGTTACAATTCTAACAGGTGAACGACGTATTAATTTAGTCGAACAAACCAAAAATACAAACTCGAGGATCTGAAATATTTCTTCTCACATGTCAGAACTTTAAACGTGTTTCTAAAGTCGGCAAACTTTGTGATTTATTCCAGAGTTACATGAAGGAAAAAGCGGGTAAACTAAAGAACAACACAGTTTATTTAGAGTGCTGGATGCGTAACTTTATTTGCATGAACCAGCAGCAGCTAAATCAACTCATGAAGATTTGAGGTGGATAATGCTGCAGTTTTGCATGTTATTGGTTAAACCTGGAATTTAAATGTAAAAATAGTCGGGGTGGGACATTAATTAACACTTTATTAACGCGTTAAAGTCCCACCCCTAATATACTTTAACGTACTAATTCCGATTAATTAATTTCAACAAAAATAACGAGTTAAAACAATTAGCATCAGAGAAGTCCCTGAACTTTCCTCACATGTCCATCAGTAACACCTGAGTCGGTCACAGCTTTATTGTTGTGACAAAAAGTGCAAAATTTTTTATGTTTTTGCAGATTTTGGTTCAAACGGTTTAATATTTGGCAATTTTTGAAAAACAAGACACATAGAATAAAGTGATTTTGATGAAAAATCACAATAATAAGCTCAGGATTGGTTGTTTTTTGTTTGTTTTTTCCCCGACAAAACCGAAAGTCACACGTGAGGAGTTCAAGGACTGTCGGAAAGTTAAAACTCTGATTATTTCTGTGTTTTTACAGTTTCTTGCTCTAAAAAACTTAGATTTTGCATATTTTATAGAACTGAGCCTTTTAAACGTTCAACTTTTACTGTTTTTTCTTCAATTAAAGGTTCATTTGTCTATTTTTTCTTGTTTATTGTGACTTTTTTTTGCTCATATTCGCTTCCAAAAGTCATAAAGGTTTCAGCACGCTTTACATTTCGGGGAATAATTTATACAATTTCAAGTTGAGCTTTCTCGTTTGTTTTTGTTTTGGAGCAAACAAATGAATATTTCTTTTTTCAATCTGCATACAAACTAGTTATTCTCCCACCTGCTGCATTTTAAAGCCCCCGTCTGAAGCCCAACGTCTTTGTTTCTCTGCAAAACGAAGGCGGTCTGAATGTTTTTCGAAACCCAGAATCAGCGCGAATAGATGAGTCTAACGAAAAACGCTCTCCGCAATCTCTCAATCACCATTTAGGCTCCGTCCTCTGCCGGCTGCCTCGGCTCGGCCTGCGTCGGTGGCAGCTGGCTGGCCGCCTTTTTGATTTATTGAAGTGAGTGGGAAACTATGAAGCTTACTTTGTGACAGCCCAGAAGCTTTAAAATTTAAGATGTCATTGAACTGATGAATGGAGGGAGGAGAGGCTGAGGCGGCCGCCGGCGTCATATGTCACTGTCCGAAGCGATGAGGGACGCCGCCCGTCGCCCGGCTCCGGCCGCCCAGAGGCTCCGGCGGGAATCTTAACTCACTCGCGCCGCAGGAACCGGGAATCAAATTTTTACCGTTGAATATGTGGCCGCGGGCGCCGCGTGTTCGACTCCGTGCAACTTCATAAAGATTCAGACAAATGTTTGCTCCCGGCGAAGACTTGATCCGAGGCCTTAACCTCACACGGGAGCGCCAAGGCGAGCGCTTTCGTCTGCTGTCTCGGCTCATCAGCGTCAAGCGCTGCAGACACGCGGCCTTCAAGTGCTGATTAAATGATGGAATAAGCCCGCGATGGAGTTTGACGTCCATATGTGGAATCCAAAGAATCGCGCCAGCTTTAAATTAGAAGCAGATCATCATCATCGCGGGCTGCCTTTCGCCGCCGCCGCCGCCGTGCAGCTTTGGGAGAAACACACCTGCTGACACAGATAGAGTCTCCCCTCGCGATGCTGACAAATAAATTTGCGGCGGGTGACAAATGTGCATCCTTTTATCAGAGTAAGTGTCAGATTTGCTGTGATAAAAGGCAACAAGTAGGAATATTAGCATAGCGCTCGACCGGGGCCGCCGACTGCACAGAAATAACACGAGATATAAGCGAGCTGCTTCCACAGCATCAATCAATACAGTGTGGGGAAACGTGGCGGCGGCGGCGGTGGGGTTATTAATTGTTTGCCCGAGCCCCAGAAAATGTAATTAGTGCATTAAAATTGGGCCACAGGCTGCATTGCTGCACACCTACGCTTCATCCGAGCCATACATCATCCCCGTGCAGGGTCGCGCCTCTGATTGGCTCCATGTTTGGGGTTTTTTTTTTAGCAGGAAAGCAGCAGCAGCAGGAATCTAATCAACTTCTTTGCTGATCAAGCTGAAAGTGGCCACATTAATGTCATATGTGTTTTAGTTTTAATGTGTTATTGCAGCAGAGTGTCTCCTCCGGGTGAAACGTTCGCTCCGACGGCCGGTCAGTAATGATGATAGCATCTCTCCAGATGATGCTTCATGAGCTCAGGCTGACCTCCACCCTGGAATTAAGCAGCCACGTCTCGACTTTTAAATCAGCCGCTCTAATGAGAGGCCAGAAACATGCATTTATCGGCGCTAACGGCCTGTGTTTCTCTCTCTCTTCTCTCAGCTCTACAGCTCCGTGGACTTTGGCAGGAAATGGCAGCTCATCCACGAGCGCGTCACGCCGAACAGATTCTACTGGTGAGTCACCGGCTTCTTCTCCCTTCATCCCCCTCCTGCAAAGTTTTGTTTCGCTCAGGAATGCGGGAAGCGTCGCCGGCGTTCGGCGCCACCGAGCGAGTGATATTGATGGCTCGGAACAAGGCGCGCCACCGACTGGTGACGCCGCCGCCGCCGCCGAAGCGCTGCACGTTTTCCCAGCCCTTCCATACGACCAGGCGGGGATTAATCTGCTGCTCCTGAGCGTCCGAGGGCACTCCACTTCATTTCTGCTCATATCAGACGCATAAATACTGAATTACTATCTGCAGGAGGAGGGGAGTCGGATTTCTGCGGATGCATACATGCAGATGCAGAGTCGTGCAGCAGCGGTGACTAATAATGGATCCGGGACGTTGCTGTCGCTTCCCATCCAGTCACGTCTGCTGCTCACTCCCCCTGCAGTGCACCTACTACGTCTGAAAGTGCACAGTCATCACAAACGCAGGGCCGGATCTATTCCAGCTCGCTGCTCCTCTCCGAGGTGACGGGGGGTTTGTCCGGGATCGCCTCTGGCCGGCACCCGCCCCGGAAAAACTTGCATAAATCTGGAGCCGCTTCAGCGCCACTCCGGTGTAAATCCCCAACAACAATCCATCGCTGGCTTCGCCCTTCACCGCCAAAGCTTCAAGGACGCTGGATGGGGCCTGTGGCGGCGGCGGCGGCGGCCAGGCAGGGCTCCAGTTGGCCGCATTTAGACAATGGCTTCATCGGCCTCCAAGGGATATGAAACGCCGCCACAATGGGAGAGCCGCGTCCGTCCGGTCTAATCCGACGGCGGCGAAGTGAGCGAGAAAGCAAGATAGCGCTCAGAGATATGTCAGGGAGAGCGGTGGCAGTTTGCATCGTTGCTGGAAAGGATGGTTGAAAGTGGCGTTTACACTCGAACCGATTCATTTCAGACTTGGCACGACACCGTAAAGGCACAAAGAATTAAATAAATCACACAAAAACCTTGAAGTAATGTTGAGTCACCGCTTCCTGTTTGCTCTGAACCTTATTCTTCTTCTGAGAAACACCTTCACCGTCCTACGTTATCAGGATATTTAGTGCTCTGGTGTCTGGTTGCTGTTTTCTTCTGGCTTTCTGGTTTAATATATAATAAGTGTTTTAAATGCTAGAAGCTTCGTTAATGTTAGACACCTACAGTACTCAGTTGTTTATTGATTTGTTTTCGACACGCCACAACACCGTAAAGGCATGAAAATAAAAAAAAGATCAAAATAAAGTCTGAAAACGAGACGGATGAAGTAAATCTTACTCATTTCTGTCACTGTGTCTTGTTTGCTTCAAACCTCATTCTTATATTTATCCTTAGAAACCCCCCAAAACACATTCACTGTTCCACATTATTGTTTTATTTAATGTTTAATATATATTTTAATGTCCCACATTATTATATTGTTTAATGTTCTGGTCGTTTCTGTTTACTTTCTGTTTGCTTTCTGGTTTAATAAAGAAAAATACAAACTCTTTTAAAGGTTAGACACCAAATTTACTTATTTAAGGTTTGGATAAATATCATAGTTTGTTCCTCTACTTCTGAGCTGCAACGACATTTAGAGAGGAACGTAAATTACTGAGGTATTTATTGATTTATTGCCACAACACCGTAAAGGCATAAAAAGAAAACTAATCGCACACAATGAGAAAAATTTAATAAATTTATGTCTGAAAACAAGTAGAATAAAGTTTAACTTCCTATATTTTGAGTGGATTTGCGCAGTTATTGGTCGTTTTATTTTGGACGTGCCACAAAAAAAGAAGAAATCAAACATGAAATGAAAAAAATGTAACGTCTGAAAAGGAGTCGGATGATATTTGCTCCAAACCTGATGCTTATAACAGCTTAAGAAACCCAGAGAACAAATTCACTGCAATTTTTTTGTACATTTTCATAAATTGTTTTACACATTTTGAGATCTTCGTTCAGAATCTTTTCCTCTACGAACTGATAAGCATCGCCTCTTCGTGGTTGTACGAGTTTAGAATTTAAATTTCCTCCTGACTGAACATTATTTCTGCCATCCTGGAAAACAAAAACGGTCAAAATGTTGAGGCACTAACGTTGTCCAGTGCTTCTGCTAGCTGATATCTCCTGCTTCTCGGTTGAACAACTCATAAAATCTTTTTACGACGTACAGTGAATCTACGGCATCGACCCAAACAGAAGTCTAATCGTTCTGACGTTACGTCCAACTTTCTATGAAAAATCAACACCATATTATCTGTTCTATGTAATGATAGATGTGGTCTGGTCGGCAGTAATGACCCCAGACTCTGGGACTGAGGCCATTCAAGGCCCCTTGTTGGGGGTTTAGCTCCAACATTTGCTGCATCTCTTATTTACAATTTCCAAGCCGTGCAGTTTCCCGCCATCGTGGCTCTGATATCGCCAGATTCCACACAATCTCATCTGCATATAAATGATGAAAATATCTCCTCTGACACAATTCTTTGATGAGATACGTGCAAGAACATCACCGCTTCTCCCTGCGACTAAGGGCTTAAACGGAAAGTGTTTTCATATCAGATGATGGAAGGTCTGGATAGCCGAGACCGCTCTGACGAAAACAAGATGCAACACGTACGAGTAGCTTCTATAACAAGCCAGATAAGAGCCTACAAGTAAAAGTAGTGAGATTACCCTGAAAATAGCCTCCAGGACTCGTAGACTTATAAAGAAGCCTGTATGGCGGCGGCAGGCCTCGGCTCGATCTTTGTCCCCTCGTTTCTTTTCATCATCCTCACCTCCCTTTGAACCGGCTACTCTTGGATCTTTTTTCTTTCTTCCCCCTTCACATCCTCTTTCTATTAATTGTCAATACCTCCTCTCTGTCATTCTGCAGGTCCGTCGCCGGCCTCGACAAGGAGCCGGACCTGGTCCACATGGAGGCTCACACGCCGGATGGAAGTAAGTGTGGCGGCACAAAGCCGAGTAACGAACGGGTCTCTATAGGGGCGCATTCCTGCCGCAGAAAACAAGGCGTCCCCGGGGAAACGGCGGCGGCATCAATAAACCTGATTCCTGATGAATATGGCCTTTCTTCTGTTCCCCTTTCACTGTCTGAATGTCAGCGCCATAACTCTGAGCGCCAAGGTCTTCCATAGGGGACACAGGTGAAGCTGAGAGGACACAAGCTTCTTTTTTTCCCAGTTTTTATACGTTTCTCATAGCGCTGCAGCGTGACTGACAGGCCGAGATGCTTGTTTGTGGCACCTGCACAATGAGAATAAATCAGGTGCTACAAAGAGAAGCAAATTAGTCAGAGAGAAATGTCAAGTTAGAGATATCTAATTGAGAGGAAACGTTTAGCGTATAAAGAACAGCTTATCAGGAGGGCTTTGCTGCCGCTCTACCAACGTGTCTTCCTGTGCGACAGATGTGCAGTACGTCACGTGCCGGGTCCAGATGTGCACGGAGGCCAACAGGAACTACCCCTTCCACGGATTCGTCGACATCAGCTCCTTGGTGGTGCAGGACGACTACATATTCATCCAGGTACGGTCGCCAGCTGCTGCGCGATGGATTATGCAAATGTGAAAATGTGTAAAACATGTTGCGTATCGATCGGGGAGCTCCTATAAAGTCGCTTATATGTTTACAGTCGGATGCAGGTTGTGAGTTTTTCTGGGTTTTCACGGCTCACTGTGCCGCATGCTAATGCTCCGAGCTAAGCCGCCACGAGTTAGAACCGTCTTCTGGTAGCTTTTGGTCGACATGTGAGGAAACTGGGTGAAAGACATCCAGCAGGAGTCGTTCAGTTCAGCAGTCCAGCTTTA
>NW_007579495.1:111378-116632 GCF_000690725.1 Stegastes partitus | reverse complement strand
ACTACTCGTGGCTCTGCTGCTGATTTCACTTGACAGAAAAGAAAACGTGTTTTAAAAAAAGAAGACGAATCGCTTTAACCTCAGCTGAGCGTCTTTTGCTTTGTTTTCCTGTGAAGCCGGATCAGGTTTAATATTCATCCGGGCCACTGGCTGGCGTTTCTTATTAATCATGATTTGTGCGACGGAAAAAAAAAAAATCAGAAATGTTAATGTCCCCGACTCCTAAAGTAACACAGACGCAATTTATGGGTTGTATTTTAATTTCCTCTACAAGCGTGAATATTATTTACTTTGACATTGTGCAAATGAGGTTTCATGCATTTTGAAAGTCGACGGGGAAAAAAGTCGGGATAATTACACGGCTTGTCCGCGGCCGCACCGATTTTATTCAAATTTGCCTCCAAAAAAAAAAAAAAAAAAAGCTGCTCTGGTGTCTGGCTTCAGCTGCTGCGTTGAAAAGGATTTTATTCCATTTTCCTGGTTGCACCTCTTCAGATTCGTCTCGTTGCAGAGGCGACTGTGAGGCCGGCGCTCGTCAAATGCTGCCTCCAACTATTTCCAGAAACTTGTGCGGTTTCTGTGCGGAGTGCGTGACCCGTGTCTTCGACAAACCTTCCCCCCCGACTCCGCTACAGTAAGCGCCATTTATAAAATCCTCCACAGCGCGACCCCGCTCACCCCTTCCACAGTCCAGCAGGCATCACCCGGCGGGCCGAGGAGCCGGGCCGCCCCGCTGTGCTACATGTGCTTTTACAAATGCACCTTTGTGTGGCTGAGCGTTCTGCACCAGCTAATAATTTATAAAGGAGGAAGAGTCGGACTAACTTAATCGTTTTCGGCTGTTTCAGTCCCTCTAAATGTTTTATTCGGCCGGGTTTTTTTCCCCCAGAAATCTACTTACCTGAGCCACCTACAGGCAGCGGGGAACCCTCTCCCCGTCCTTGGCGGCGCATTAGACAAAGAAATAGAGTTGTTCTCCAAAGATCCTTCAATCCCGTTTGACCTCTTCGGGAGTCTTTCAAGTAAACTCGCAAGCACTCAGCCTAAACCTCCCCCTTCAATTCGAGCAGCTCCGCGTTTCAACACGTCACAGACGAAAGAACCTGAAAGAGATGGGGGAAGAAGAAGGAAGGAAAAAAAATAAAAAATCAATCATACCAATTCCTCTTAAAGTTCAAACCGCCTCCGGTTACCTGGCCATCGATCCGCTGCTCCTCCACTCGATTGCATGTGGGACTGTTGCTGCAGTGTTCAAGCGCTCGGGCCGCCGCCGCCGCCGCCGCTGCATTTCCTCCCGGAGCTTGTTTTCTCTCCTCGGAGCCGCTCGGAGCACTTACAGGATCAGGGAGAGAATCAGCCCTGTCATACAACATTAATGCCGAGATCGCTTCTGCTCAGCGGGAGAGCCACAAGTTTTGATTCCAAGGTTTCCCTCTAATGAATTCCGTGTCGTTATTGACAGCGAGGAAAAGTGGGTTATGAAGCTGCAGCCTCGCTCGTCCGCCGTGGCCTCGAGGCTAATGACGATCCTGCAGCAGCCGGCGGCCTCTCCGCTTCCTCGCTGCATACGCTAACGGTGTTTGCAAAGGGTCTAGACCATTAAGGACGACTTTTTTTTTTTTCCTCCCCCCTCCCTAGACAGCAGATGAGGCTCGGTTAGGCAACTTAAAGATTTCTCTTGACAAAGAATAATGAGACTATTGATTGTCCTACGAGATATTTACCAAAGTCCACTTTGAAACAGCCAAGCGCCTTGACACCTGAGACGGGCTGCATCCTCTGAATGCAACTCTGGGAGGAGGAAAGAAAAAAAAAGAAAACATAAGCACCAGGAGGAAGAGAAAGAGAGATGTACGGATGTCTACTTTCACTGTTTAGCTCTTTTTTTTATTAAAGCCATATGGGTTGGTCCCAGTTTCTTGCTTTATGTCAACATTTACAGCCAATTATTTTAGAAACTGACAAGGATTTGTTCAAAAATATATATATGCAAAAATAAGCAAGCAGGTAAATAATAGTAATAATAAAAAAGGGAGAAAGAACGAAAGAACATGAGGCAGAAGAAATATATACAGTCGTGTCTTGATAATCCGACCCTTGACAATCCGACAGCCTTGCTATCCGACATGAAAGAAGGTTTTACATTTAGTGTCGGATTATCGAGTCACGATAAATTAATGAGAAAAATAAATCAAAATGTACTCGAATGTTTTCCGTTGCTATTTTTATAAATTGGAAAAATCTTCATAGTGATAATGTTGCGTTTGAGGCCTTGATATGAGGTTTTAGCAGCATCACAGCAGTGGAATACTGAAAAATCAAAGACGTTTTATTCTTCTCCCCGTCCACCATCTGTGTGTTTCTAAAATCTTCCTCACGACGACAAACTACAACAACCTCAGAGCGAAAAATGGACTTTAGAAAATTAAGGATTTGATAAAGATTTGGACACAGAATTAGCTGTTTTGTTGGCAGTGCTCGCCGCTTTGCTGGGACACCAGCACTGCATCCTGGGCTCAGCACCACCCAGGATGACTGCGACTTTTTTCATCCTCTATAACGAGATAATAATAATCAGGT
Organism: Stegastes partitus; assembly: GCF_000690725.1. Taxonomy (NCBI): domain Eukaryota; kingdom Metazoa; phylum Chordata; class Actinopteri; family Pomacentridae; genus Stegastes; species Stegastes partitus. Next base: position 114,052 of record NW_007579495.1, on the reverse strand, counting down.
GTAATCAGACCATCCTCCAGCTGTGGAAATAGATCTTATCAGAGCATAAAGCAACACAAATAAGACAGTTAGGTAGATTAAAGGAAGAGAAAAATGAAAGTAAAAAGCTACGGTGCAGATTTAAAGTTTTAAATGCAGATGATTGGCAGATTAGTGTAGCTTTATTAGAGAAATTATAATTAATTCATCTTTTAGGTCAGTGGTTCCCAAACTGGGGAGATATTCGTGGATATTTGAGACTAACAGAGATGCAGTTTTGTAGCTAAACTACAACCAACGCTCCAAGAGATGTATACCAAGCTCAGAGTGTGGTTGGTTTTAGGAGTCACCATTAACAAACCCTCTAAAAGAAGAAACAAACACACAAATGGGCATTGTTGTAACTGATTTATAATGAATAAAAACACCCTCATTGGATGCAGTTTGTCCTTTGTGCCATTGCAATCCTTTCTTTTAGTTTCTTTTTCTCTATCTGGAGCATCAGAAACTCTCCTTAAACACTCCCTCAGGGTTTTCCTTCCATATTCTCCTCCGTCGCCACAGTTCCTTCCTTCTCCATCTTCGGCAAACTGGAATATTTTGCTTTACAGTCGAATAAAACGTCCATCAGGTGCAGTTTGATTCACAGAAAGTCGTCCAGCACCGATAAATTCAAAACATATTAGACGAACACGGCACAAAATCCAGATATTTCTGTTTGATTCTAGAATTTGATACCATAAGTTTTTCTGTTTTAGCTTTTTTTCGCTCATATTTCTGTTGTTGCTACAAACTGTGGTCGACTCTATAAATAAACTGGGTTTGATTTGACGTCTCCCACACTGTCACTGTTCATCACGGGGAAAGAAAGAGGCGCAGTGACATCTGTAGTTACAGTTTGTTGGGGGGAAAAAAACAACAAACAATAGCAGATGGAATAAAAGCCTGTTTCTATTAGTGACACAGGAAGTGGATGTTACATATTGATGTAACCCCTCTGTGTGCAAACTACACCATAGGCTTCACTTATTTCTTCTTTCGTTTTGTGGTCAGATGGGGCAGATACGTTTAGAAAGCGCTTGATTTAGCTTCTGTTGATCAAAGCTCCCATCAATAATAATATAACTAATAAGAAAACAGATGAAAGAAGCCGACACCATGGAGGTTATCTTTGTTCTTCTGTCTTGTTTTACGCTGGTTGACATGAAGAAAGTTTGGTTTTCTGTCTGATCTCTGAGCTGTGATGTTGGTAGCGTCGCACCGCCACGCTGCGACGGCGACGTCGGGAACGGCGGGCGTCTTTTATTGAAATCGATTTGCGATCAATCAGCCTCACGCTTGATTCACGCATCAATAGTAGATTAACTTTACGCATGATCAGTGATGATGAAAATACAGAAAAATGGAAGTGCGTGGCAAAAAAATAGCACATTACACCCTTTGATCCAAACATCTCGCACCGTTGGAATGAAACTTGTGGAGCGTGAAAACTCTACATGACTAAAATCACCACATAAAACCCTCTATGCAATATTCAGTATTGAAGATGTCTGCAAGAACTTTGCTGTAGAGCTTCAGTAGGACCCTAGTAGGATGTACTGTGGCTCTACAGGCTCCAACAGATGGAGAAAACCTGTATTCTCTACATGTGTGTCATTATTGTAGATTAGCTGCAGTACCTGATTGTTCCACCAGGTGGAGCATCTTCCTGTTTATTACTGTGGCGACCAACAGGTTTAGGACCCTTGTTTTTCTACTGAATTGGGTGTAAAGTGCACTAATAACCTACTATATTAACATTTTCGGCTCAAAAACAAAAAATATCAGATCCGATTGAAAAAAAAAAGTTATTTATTACAATTATAAAACGTGCAATACAAAGCATTTTGAAGGCTGGAAATGATATGAATATAAAAAAGGTAAATTTGATATAAAAATCAAACTAATTACAAATATTTGCAACTATTTGCAGTCGTCCTCAAATGTATTCACACCCATCCATTAAAGAAAAGGCAAAACTCACAACAGTCACCGAAAGAACAAGAAACTGGAGAAAGTAATCATAAATAAAAATTTGCTAAATTATAATTTAGTGAAATAAGACGTTGATTTTGAATTGTGGTTGAAAAGAATAATTTTTTAAAAAACTGTCCAATTAGAGCACTTTGCTGATGAGCAGTGGGCCAGAATCCAAATTCCTGTCAACAGGTGCAGAAGTCTGACTGAGTTACAGAAAACACTTGATTGCAGTGATTGACTCAAATTGTTGTTCAACAAATGGTTAGTTTATGGTTCCCATCATGCTGGTTTGCTTGTTTGTTTGGTTTTTGTTTTGTTTTATGTTTCTGTTGAACCACAATTCAAAAACAATGTCATGATTTTCATAGAAGTTTTATTTATTATTAATTTTGTCAATTTCAGTTCAGCTGTTTTGTTCCTTCTTTAATGGGAGGCTATGAACACATTTGAGGACGACTGTACAAAGCAGGTTTTCTTTCTTTCTCTTTTTATCGATGCCACTCCTGAAAATAGTTTATGTCCAGAATGAGCCACGTCACCTTTTTTGCGCCTCCAAGGACTCACTTTCACTTTCGTTTTGTGAAACAACAAGAAATGCTGAAGATGTTGAAAGAAATGCGACGCCTGCGGTGCACATTTCATACGTGTTTTACGCACATTTCCCCACATGTTCATA
>NW_007579495.1:102392-110812 GCF_000690725.1 Stegastes partitus | reverse complement strand
CTTTATTTGTTTAATCAGTCAGTTGAATACTGATCGATAACGCTGGTGTTTATCGATCAAGAAATTTATGTCACAAATTATGCTCCTGCGTAACAGCGGGGTTCAGTTTGAACCGATGCCAGTCATCAGTAACTAATCAATCGTGTTGCAGGTTCCCACATCAGGACGAGCCACCTACTACGTGTCCTACAAGAGAGACGCCTTCATACAGATCAAGCTGCCCAAGTATTCGCTGCCGAAGGTGAGCCGCAGCTTTTACACTGAAATCTGTTAAACTTCAGGAGGAGTCCGTCGTAGAGTCTGTCACGCGTTTCCATGACAGTGAAATGATTTAAGTAAAACTTTTCAAGCCCCACTTTTTTACAGCACGTCATCAAGCATTCACATTCACACGGCAGCATTGATCTCATGACTTCTCCCACCGGGTCGGGTCAGCGTGTTCTGATCCGTCACCTCTCCACCTGCAGCCATAACTCCTCTTAATCTCTCCCCCCTCGCCGATAGGATTTACACATCGTCAGCACCGACGAGAAGCAGGTGTTCGCGGCGGTGCAGGAGTGGAACCAGAACGACACCTATAACCTCTACCTGTCCGACACCCGGGGGATCTACTTCACCTTGGCCATGGAGAATGTCAAGACCACCAGGGGCATCGGCGGGAACCAGATGCTGGACCTGTACGAGGTAGGAAGGACCGATCAGACCCCTGCGGGGATCCTTACGGTTTCATTGATTCAATCTGTGGGACTATTACTTCTTTTACTGCTTCCTAAGGTCCCGCCATAAAGCACGGCAGCATGCATGCGTCAGCACATGGAGTTTATTTTTTCCCAACAAAAAACTGCAAAAAAAAAAATCATGTGTTGATTACTTCTTGTTTTTTTTCACAGGTAATAAAACCTTTGAGTTGTAAAGACGCACAAATGCTTTATCTCACACGCAGGAGTAGATTTATCTTCTCCACCGGACGAGTTAAGAACCAAACTCCAACAAAACAGTGGAAACAAACAGTTCAATGTCGGGTTTGTTTTTGCTCTTGTCTCATTTTTCCTCACTGTGGGTTCATTTTTTTCTGCAATATAAAGTCCAACAACCACGAAGATCAGAGACACAATATGTATTGTGCACTAAACCACAGTTATAAGGTCATAGATCGTGTTTTTTTGTATTTTATGGCATTCTGACTGCACATTTTCTGAGTTCTCCCTCCGTCTTCATGGTTGTTCTGTTTCCATGACGGTGCAGGACTTTATTTTGCAGAGAAAATTAGGAAAAATAAGACGAGTGCAGAGTTCATGGGGTTAAATAGTTGATAGATTCATAGAAATTCATAGAAATTGAAATTGGGTAAACCTGACGCATTATTTGACTCTTTTCAAACTCATTTTTGGTCACCATAAAAAGTGTATTTGTCAGTAATGCGTTACTTATTGTTTTTCTGCTGGGCGCTGCACGACTTGTAATTCAAACTGTTATCACAGGATTTAAGTCAATCCAACTCAAATGAGTCGCATTAATATGATTTTTCATTTGGATATTACAAATCCCAGTAATTCGTTAAAGTTGTTCCGCTGCATTCACTGTTACCCGGAGACTAGAAGCTTCTCCGTGCACAGCCGACCAGCCAGCGTCTGCACGTGAGGCGTTTAGGGAACATCGGTAAATGACATGTCTCCATTAATACATATTGAGCAAATCAGGAGTTTAAAGTACAGTTTTTTTCATGTTTAGCGTGCAGGAGATGCTCTGAATTCTGGTGAGGTCGGACGTTTATGCAGATTTGCACATTAGCAGGAATGTAGCGCGACGTAGAAGCGAAAATGGAGCTGTGCTATAAAATAGTTTATTCCTAAAATCAATGAATGGTCATTATCAAAATATTTGAACACAACAGATTGAAATGATTGTGATCAATATGTTGAATCAGATTATAAATAATCTCAGCCTATGATTTTAACACATCTTTTAATTACTAGGAGCTTTCTGTAGCATCTGCGGTTAGCCTACAGGATGCTAACATCAGTGTTCGGTTGTTGGCTTTTGCTGCCATTTGCACATAATTTATTGTTCCTGTCAAACGCTACAGCTGTGAAACGAGTTAAATCAGAATATTTAAGGTTTAAATCGTCACCATTCTTATTTACTGCTCATGATTCGCAGTAAACAGTAAATAACTGCAAACAAGACTAATTTATTCAATCAAACTGCTCAAATATTCCCCGCAGACGTTAAGCAGCTTTTCTCGAACGATGATGATTCATAAAGAAAAATCTGTTTAGATTCCTAATGATTTAATTGTGGCAGTAATTAAGCAGCTCCGCATACCTGAAGCAGTGTGAATCAGATGCTGTCACAGCAGTGAAATTAATCTAAACTGGCTTTAAAAAAAAGGGCATTTTTCACTTAGTTTTTCTGAATAACTTGGCAAAAACAAGACACTTATTATTTACCGTCACTTAGCGATAAGCGCTAATGAGATATGCAGGAGCTGCTGCAGCATCAAGATCAATAATAGATTTCAAATTGGAGACGAATAAATGGACTCGTCTGTAGATGTAATCTGTGCCGCGAGTGAAGACGAATTTAAGCTTTTTATGATAATAAAATGCTCAAAAAAACATTTAAGTGAACATGTGAGTGAATCCAGCTTCTGATTTACTGAATTAAAGTTTTTTTTTTTCTTTACAAACACAGCGTCAGATTAAAAATGCACAACAGAAAAAAAAAATTGACTTTATTTCTTGTTGAATGAAAGGCTGCATTAACTAATACACATTTAAACACTGAACTAATCAAAACCAGGAGCCAAAATTAACAGTGTTCAGGCGCTCGTGATTAAATGTGCTATAAATTCGGATTTTTATGCCTCGTTGCACAAAATGAGCATATTGTATCTCGGAGGGGAGCATCAACAGGGCTGTTAATCAGGACCACAGAACCAACAATTACTTTGCCGCTGCTCCCTCACATTTTAAAGGCCCCCTTCGGATCCAAATGGAAACAACAAGTCTTTCTAAAAAAAGAAAAAAGAAAGAAGTCATTGCAGCAAGTTTAGCCATTAGGCTGTGTAATGATTTATGCGAGCATTAACTGTGACCCCTCCCTGTGAGTCCTCCGACTTTATGGACGTGAAAAACAGCTGCTGCCTCGACTCTAACGCGGAAACGAACACTAGCTGTAAATGCAGGTTACATATTTTACACCTAATATTAAGTATTCTGTTTAAATATTGTTTAATCATGAAGGTGAATTAAGGTAAAATTGAAAAAAAAAAAATCATAAATGTGGTATTTATAAAGTATTTGTTAGTACTATGAGTAATGAAATAGAAGTTTGAAGTGACATTGATTTAATTATGACCTTTTTTTCTATATTATTTCTGTTTTTTTAACATTTGCAGACTTTTTTCTTTTACTTTTAGGTCTGATATGATGAAAATCCTTTTTTTGTTTTTCAAAATTGTGTTTTGTGTGTCTTAAAGCTTGAATGTGCTCAGAATATATATAAGAAGACACTTCCTGCTTCTGCTAGCTGTAAAATGTCTAAAAAAACTCAACAAATGTTCTGCTGTTGGCTGCAAGAGTGAACACAAGAGTCTTCATGCACCCCCAGCATGTGAGGAAGTGAACATCCAGTGAATTACTGGTGTTGTTAAAGCAATGTCTGTACAACAACAGGAAAGTCCTGAGCTTGTTAAGTGGTTAACGTTAGCTTTGATGCTCACGGGTCAGAGCTCTGTGGAAACTGAGGGACATTCAGATATGAAGGAAGGTTTAATTTAAACCAGCCTGGAGGGCTAACCCCTCCAGACCAGCAGGATCCATGCTAGGCTAAAGGCTAACCCCTCCAGACCAGCAGGACCGTCCTCCTGCTCTCCAATGTCCGCTCCCTCCACAACAAGCTGGACGTTTGCTGAGAGAAACCCTCAGAGAGTGGAGGGACTGCTGAGTGTCTGCTTTAACAGAAACATGGCTCCATGACAGCATCCCAGACAGAATTTTTTGACAGCGTGTCAAAGTGGGAGTGTCTTAGCCAATACTGCTAACAGTTAGCGGCGAATGCGCCAGCGAATAGCAGCGACGATGATAGTAGAGAAACTACATCGGCGCTTGTTGTTAAATATTTTCCCGCTACATTCACACTGTTACTCTGTTATAATGCTGGCGAGAAGCCTGGACATCGTTCCGGCCGGACAGACAGACAGCTCGCTCTGAACTTTTCCAGAAATATAATAATATAAAAAATAAAATATGTTTAAATTTCTTTTACTTTTGTCACGTAATAAAGAAGACTATTCTGTTGTATAGTTTTCATGTTCTGTACTTATACTCATTTTTCGATGTGAACAAAAATTAAATATCGACATCGGTAATATCGGTTATCGACGATTTCAGAAATCTTAATATCGGCCATAAATTATAATATCATGCACCACTAATTATTTGTACAAAAAGAAAACTGCTCGTTGTTTTATTCCTCCTGCTGTACATGAGGTGCTGTTAATCAGTGTTTTACAGTGAAACCCTGCTGAAGTCATGCAGCGCTCAGTGAAACCTGCGACATTTGATGTATGCATTGGCCGACTAGCTCGTGGAGTTTGCGTCGCCGTCGCCCGTGTGATACAGACGCACTCCAGGTTTGCGGTCGTCCGTCTTCCTGACAGCAGACACATACAGTGTAAGGAGCATGCTTAATGGGGCCTCGCTGCCATGCACCTCTGGACTCGTAAGCTTAGCTTAGCTCGTAGCTTAGCGGCTACCTGCTGCAGCCTCCGTGTGCGTTTGCATTCACGGCAGCACAGCAGCAGAACTCGCTCCGTCTCCTCCCCCCCCCCGGTGAACCAGTTTATCACTCCCACACTGGCAGGTGTGACTGAGAGAGTGAAGGAACCGAGTGAGATATTGTCCGGCAGCGGTGGCAGCGCTGCGGTAATTAACAATGCCATTACTTCTCCTGCACAGTGCGCCGATGTGCGCTCGGGCCTCGGCGCGCCTCCCATTTCCATGCAGCTGCAGCGACGGCGTTTCGGCCAGACGATAAGGCTTTAATTGCATCCGTCACGCGGCCGCGGCTCCGTTTCTGATGCGAACCTAAACAAGAGATAGATGATACACTGCTGTCTCCGATAAATCAGAGCCATTACACGGGGGGGAAGATGTATGCCGTGGAACTCATCCCATTTATTGTTGTTAGAGCCTGACAAACTGCGCTTCACACATCCGATGTTCCGGAGAGACGGTCAGACCAGAGAGCAGACGGCAAACTACGCCAAAGTTGTTTTGTTCTTCCACTTAGAAGTCATGTCTCTCCCCCCCCGGAGGGCTTCTGCTCTCTCCGCAACCTCCCTCGCCGAAATCAATTATTCTTTTTTTTTTCCCAAAGCCGAAAAATTGCACAATTATCTCCTAAATTAGAGGGATTATTTTATTGTCAGTCAGATTGGAAAAAAAGGGCAATTTCTGTAATCACGAGCCTTTGTTGTGCAAACTAATTTCCCGTTGACATCGGGGCTCCACATCACGCGCTTCAGCTTCCCTTCAGCCCGAGAGGTGGTTTAGCAGGTGGCTCTCCCGCAATTAGTCGTCTGATTGGCTGAGGTTCACTGTATCAGAAATCGTTTATCTTCCCCGTCGCCTCGCTTGCAAACAGCTCCGGATGATTGATTGAAGACACGAAGTGGATTGTTGTCGGTGGAGGGTGCGAGATGATCTGGATGATGATGCTCAGCGTTCCTGCCAGCGAGCTTAAAAACCCACAAAGTCGTGATTCGCCAAATGAGTCATAAAATATATTGCTGAATGGCTTCACTTTAAATAATTGCCATTTCCCCGGTGTTCAATAAAGACCCTCCATCTTCAGTGAAATGCATCCTCTCTCAGATTGGCAGCCATCGTTCAGTTCAGTGGAAAGCTGTTTGCGGCCGCGACGGCGACACGCCGACGGATCCGTCAGACGGCGGTCAAAAGGTCGCGTTGTTAATTATATCTGTTGATGTCATTGATTATTTTAAAGGGCTTTTTTTTATGCAGAGCAGATTTAAAGCTGCACTGATCAGGTTTAAAGCCGCGCTGCGTCTTTACATAAACAAAGTCTCAAATGACTTTAACGTCACGGTGTTGCAACCCAACTCTTTCGCCTCTTCCGCTAATTGTTTTGGCTTTACGAATGGCGAACTCTGCGGTTACCACCGTGGTTTCAGGCTGCAGCAGTTTGCAGCTAAACAACTCTGCCAAACTCACTGTGTGCTAGCCTCTTAGCAGCAAACGTTAGCGACTAGCTGGTGAACATAACACTATAAATTGCTCGGTTGTTGGGTAATTTTATTATTGTGTACAATCAGGAGAATACCAGAGTTTGTCCAGATTCTCAGAGGCGAAGCACAAATGAGGGGTTCAGTGCCAAAGTGGGCCAACCCACAAAAAATTCAAAGTTGAGTTTTTTGCTTTTTTGATAAGTGTTCACGATCTACTAGTTTGTGGCAGTGTGGTCCAACCAACAGCCCACTAGTAACGTCACTATATGACTTTAAAGTTTGGCCCATATTGGTTTTGGCATCAAAATTTAGTGGCAAGCTGGACCAAGCCACAAGAATTGCTGATTATTCTATCGCAGGCGCAGGTAGTTGCACGTGTTTGTGATTCAAGATGGTGGACAGCGCGACCTCAAGCCCCGGGAAAACTCAACTCGTAGGTATGGTAAGATAAAACAACTTAATTAATCACCACCACAAAGCATCTATTTCTACTCCATGGTCCTCAGAAGTATCTCTAGTTCTTATGATGTAAACTCTTTGATGCTGTTTAGCAAGACTAAAAGTAGAAAATGTGGTACGGCCCGCAAGGAAAGGCAAAATTAAAACTTAAATAAGTCCTCACAAAGTAGTTGTTTCTATCTCTGGACAGTGTTGGAACATCTTTGGATGCATATAATGACTCCTCCAACAACCAGGAGTTTTTTTTAGCAATATAAATGTTTGACCCCATTTTTCTTTAAAACTAGTAAATGTAGTTTGGCCCACTTTGACACCGAACCCCCTCAAATGTACCAGCTTTTATAGTGAACAGAAGACTTAAGAATATTGTTTTATCGGACCCTCTGTGTTGTTTTGTAAGTTCAATGAGGAACGGTTTGACGGCCAACTTTCCAAGAACCTACTAGAAAAATGAAACCTAAAAACAAGAATGCGTAAACATAAAATGAAAAAAACGCTATTTAACATAGAAATTGATTTAACTGACAGTATTAAAACCACCTGTCAGTAGGTGGATACATGACGCAGCAGGTTGTTGAAGTTGATGTTGGAAGGAAGCAGGAAAAATGGGCAGTAAATTGGCAATGATTTGAGAAACGAGGAAAAAAGAGTTTGAGGTGTCCATTCAGCCTCCAAGGTCTCAATCCAATCGAGCATCTGGAGGATCTTCTGGGGAAAAAAATGGTCAGATCCATCGCTTAAAGCATCCACTGCCTGATACCACCAACTATCTGTGTGGTGGACGCATCATGACGTGAAGCACGGTGGTGGCCAAAAGTCCATCGATTCAACTTCACATGCAAAGTATTAGTGCAACTTTAAGACAAGTGTTATAGCAACGTTGATAAAGAACTTTTTTCTTCTGTCGGTCAGACAAAAGCAAACTAAAAACGAAAAAAAATTCAAAGAGGTACAGCACGCAGTGTGATAGTGCAACGAATCCAATTCCAGACAATCAAGTGGGAAGGAATAAAAAGCCTTTGTTAAATAAGTGGCAGTACATTATTAACAGAATGCCCCAATGCTTGTCGGCAGCACGTATACATAATGTATCGTATCTCTATTGTAGAGGCCAATAAAGGGAAGCGCCGCCTCACAGATACAGTAAATTAATTTCATATTGATACTGAACTGCAGGGGTTGCATTTCATTTGTCTTGTATGTGTCTGAAAAGAATAAAAGGGGGTCATGCAAGTAAAACCCCCGCCCCGTCCTCTTCTGTGTTATTTAAGAATTCCCTATTGTATGATAATCGCACAAAGCCAACAGAGTGCAGCGCAGCGTACGGCATCAGCCAATAGAGACGTTTGTTTACTGGGTATTGTAGAAGTATAAAATATTCAACATAAGGTTTTGCACTGTTCATTCTTTATGGACAAAGTTATGACTCATGCCTGCCTCACGGATGGCAGCAGAAGTTATTAAAAGCAGCGGGGTGTTCGCTGTCTTTGTTCGCATGCCGCAGCGCAGTCGTCATGCTTTATCCCTCAAACTCTCAGCTGGATTGAGGTCTGTGCTCTGACTCGTCCACTCCAGAACATTCACCTTCTTGTCTTTAAACCATTTCTGTGTAGCTCTGCCTGTTTGCTTTGGCTCATTGACTGCCGGATAACAAATCTCCCTCGCCACAGTTCTCTTGCGTCGGGTTGTCCTCCAGGATTTCCCTTTA
>NW_007579495.1:32706-100989 GCF_000690725.1 Stegastes partitus | reverse complement strand
TGACTCACAGATGGTAGAGGAAGTTATTAAAAGAAGCGGGGCGTTCACCGTCCTTACTCATGTGCTGCGGCTAATATCAGAAAGCGTCGCTGCTCGAAGGTGGCAAGTTTCAGGGTAATCTGTACTCTGTGCGGCGTGGGCGGAGAAGGTGACGGATGGGTATGAATGCATGCTGGTGGACATGTGTGGGTCTCCTGGTTTGCGTGCAGGTGTGTGTATGTGCGTGTTGCAGAGGAGGTGGAGGAAATAAATAATTACCATGGTGATTGACAGGCCTGGTTGGATAAGGACGGGAGGACCCTCGTTAGCCGCATCCGTCCTGGGCGCCACGTCTCTATGACAATGTCAAATGTGCTGCCTATTAGTGCCACTTATACAGACGTGCCCCTTCAGGGAAGGGAAGCACATCCGAGTGGAGCCCTTCACTATGGCAACCACTCCCAGTGACTCTGTCCTTTCCGTTGCGTATCGCGCTTTGGTTTTGGCTGAGGGATGTGTCTAATCCCTGAGAGACATCTAGCAAGGATGGATTTTGGGAAGGGAAGTCTGCGGGAGTGTGTTTTTCTTTTTTTTTTTTCTGTGTGTGTGATTCGGTGTCACTTGTGAGCGGCCGTCATTTTGCGGCGCCTGGATTGCTGAGACGTGTGAGGGTATAATTACAGATCGCACTTAGCGCACTATAAGAAAATGCAGTGGTGCTGTCAGCAGCAGAAAGAGACAGGATAAGCACGCCATTTGCATTTAACTAGTGTTGTGAAGACTGCTGCCTCAATACACAAAATGCCTGTTCTGGTGAGAGCACTGGGTACGTTTTTGTTTTTTTTCATCTGCAGCCCTGAGAGCCGAACTGTTGTGGGAGACAGGAGGCGTAAAATGCTCCCTCCTGGTTCGTATTGAGAGGTTGAAGTTTGTTGTGCTTGTGTGTCCATCAGGTGGCAGGAATTAAGGGCATGCTAATTGCTAACAAGAGGCAAGACAACCAGGTGAAGACGTACATCACCTACAACAAAGGCCGAGACTGGAGGCTCCTGCAGGCTCCTGCTGCCGACCTGGACGGGAACGACATCCACTGCATACTGGTAAGAGGCTGCACTGTCTAGTTACTCAAAGCTGCTTCTGTTTACAGGGAGACGCAAATGTGTCATGTAAAGACTGAACAAGGCGAAGCTGGAGTTTAGGACGCAATTGTGTCACTTTATAAGTTATAACAAACAGCTGTGCTCGTGGTTTATGAAGCCCAAAGTGATTGTAAGAAGTACTTTTCTCTCACGCTCACCTCCTTCTCTGGACTACTTTTGGTTAACTTCCTGTAAGTTTGGATAACACTGCAATACAAATGCATTGGTCCAAGATAGGCGTCGACTGATTATCAGATCCATTATGCCGATATACATCCAATTCATTACAACAGGGGCCTCCAATCCTGGTCCTCGAGAGCCACAGTCCTGCATGTTTTAGATGTTTCCCTCTTCCAACACACCTGATTCAAATGATCAGGATGGTCATCAGGCTTCTGCAGAGCTTGATGATGAGCTGATCATTTGAATCAGGTGTGTTGGAAACATCTAAAACATGCAGGACTGTGGCCCTCCAGGATCAGGATTGGAGACCCCTGCATTACAAGTTTGGGATAAATGCTGAAAAGTTCTCTTTTAGTTCAACACATAAATACAGATATTACTCGTTGTAGCTCGTCTTCTGTTGTGTGCTGCAATGAACATTGGTTCAAAATGTATTTTATTGTTCTCCTCGAGTATTAATAAATCGATCTTACAAAAACCATGCTGGTCACCCCTTGGTAAAAAACTTGTGCCTGGCAGCCACAGCTGAGGGCACACCGACTCACATAATACAGCTCAGCAAACATTATTGCGAGGTAATAGAAAAGTAAGGCACAAAAAATGAAATAAAGATTGAACCTTTCAGTGGCTCCATATCCCCTTAATGTAGTAAACATACATTAAATCCATACCGTGTTTTAAACTGACTGAAAAAAATAGTAAATAACTTGAATGATTAGTCAATATTTCTGCCAGCTTTTATTATTATTGTTTCAGTTGAAACCATCAAACGATTTTACGTGAAACACGCGTGTGGAGTGCTGTGAACGCATCAGTGGCAGCTTTTCAGATTATCTTAAACGACTGCAACACATAAATAGTGCAGCAGAGAAAACCTCTGGACTCCTGTTGTGACAATGCTCCCATAAAAAAAAGTGATAAAGAAGGCAATATACAGTGCCTATAAAAAGTATTCACCCCCCTTGGAAGTTTTCCTCTTTTTTTTTTTTAGTGCTTTTCAACATTGAATCATGGTCAATATAATTTGACTTTTTCCAACTAGAGTTTACACAAATGGGCTCCTTCATGTCAGAGTGGAAACCCATTTATACAACGTGTGTGGATTGGTCTCCATCAGCCTGAACATCTGGACGCTGCAGTTTTACCACATTCTTCTTCGTAAAAGTGTCAGAGATCATTAATAATCAAACCCTGACCAAGTCCAGCCACAAGTTCTCAGTTGGGCTGAGGTCTGGGCTGTGACTCTACAGAACATTCACCTTGTTGTTCTTAAACCTTCTCTTTCTTTCTGAGCTTCTGCTGTTTGGATCATTGTCTTGCTGGAAAACAAATTAAATCCCAAGTCGCAGTTCTCTTGCACACTGCATCAGGTTGTCCTCCAGGATTTCTCTACACCTTTAATTCAATTCAATTCAATTCAGTTGTATTTGTATAGTGCATATTTACAACAACAAGTCATCTCATAGCGCTTCACAAAGGCAGAGACAGAAACACCCAACAATCCAAAACATTTGGATTCCCTATAAGCTTCAGCAGTCCGCCTTCCAAGACCTGCTGACTAGAAGCATCTCCACATCATGATGCCACCACCGTGCTTCACAGTGGGAATGGTGCATGATGTGCGTTTGATGTCCACCAAACATGGCATCTAGTCTGACGATCAGATAGCTAAATTTTGGTCTCCTCAGATGAAAGAACCTTCTTCCAGTTGACGTCAGAGTCTCCAAATGTCTTCTGGTGAACTCTAGTCCAGATTTATTGTGAGTCTTTCTCTTTGCCTCCAATAAAACTTCAACTGGTGAAGAACAGCCAAAAGTTGCTGTATGAACAGTGTCTCCATCTCAGCTGCTGAAGCTTAGGGTTAGGGTTAGGGAAGTCCTTCAGAGGAGTCTCTAAGTGTCTTGGTGGCCTTTCTCACGAGTCACTCGTGCCATATTTCTTCCATTTCTTGATGATGGATTTAACTGGATTCCAAGAGATATTCAGTGACCTGGAAACATCTTTGCATCATCTCCTGACTGATGCTTTTCAACAACCTTCTCTCAGAGTTTCTTGGAGTGTTGTTTAGTCTTCATGGTGTCGTTCTATCCAGGATCCACCAGTGACTGGACCTTCCAGATACAGGAGTCTTTATACTACAACCACTGAGACTCATTCACTGACCTCAGATGATCTTTATTTCACTGATTATGTCTCAGACCAACTGGCTGCACTCGTGTTCAATTAGATGAGTCATTTTATGCGCAATACTTATGCAGTCACCTTATTTTACATTTTATGTTAATTAATTGGCATTACTTTGTAGAAATTCATTCTGACATGAAACAGTAAATTATTGTTTTGAAAAAGCCTAATTAAATTGACCATAATTCAGTGTTGAAAAGCAGTAAAAGGAGGAAACTTCCAGTGAAACTGTGCAGCAGGTTGGTTTATACCAAAAGCCTTCTTTAGCTGTTAGTAGAATTAGGACCAAAGCCCACACATTAGGATGTTATCATGATCTCAACCTGCAGACGAGGGCTTCTTATCGTTGTTTAAACAAAAAAGAGAATTTACACACCGGAAAGAAATCCAACAAGTTAATTTTCCTGCAGCGTCCGGTTGTTTTTAGCGACAAACACAAAGTTAAACATCCCGTTTTTTTCCCAGCAAGTCGGGTCAGGTGCTGGAGTGGCTGATCCAGATTTACTGCTCGTATTAACAGCCCGTCCTCATTAGCCGGCCTCCCCGCGACCACCAACAACATGCCGACTGTTGGGAGGAATCGTGTCGGAGACATTAGAAGGAAGTCACGCTGTTTGGGAGGTGATTTCAGGGTCGCGCGCCGTGGCTCGCAGGTTCCCCGTGATTGCGCATTCATGTGACATTTTAATTAGTGCCGTAGATTCCTTTTGATTACGCTGTTCGGTCCCGCTGCCCTCGACGTCCTTACACCAGTGACACGCTGTCTGCTGCAGACATGAAAGCAGACACGTCTTCTTCTTCTCTTTTTTTCTGCTGCGTGAACAAATGTAATTGTCTTGTGTTGTGTTCATGCCCCGGAGGCTCGGCTTCACACTTTAATGCAAATTCCGTCGCTCTTTGTATTAATGACAGATTAAATGCAATTAGCAAAAACTTATGAAGGCGCCGCTCGCTCCCTCTTTGGGAGACTAATGAATATGGCTTTTTTTTGTTGTTGTTGGTGTTGTTCTCTCATTTTTTTCTGACCCTATCGTTTTCACATCGGCTCTGCCTCTGTTGTTTACCTGGCAGGTCGTTAAAAACAAGCTGATGCACAACTTTATCATATGTGCTCCGGTATATGAAGCTGAAATTCAACATTTCTCGTTCTTTTCCAGCCTTTCTGTTCCCTCCATCTCCAGCTGCAAATGTCTGAGAACCCATATTTGTCGGGAACCATCACCACAAAGAGCTCCGCCCCGGGGATCATCGTTGCCACAGGTGAGTCAAGGAAGCTGGATTTCTGTGACGTCCAGATCGTTGTGTTCTTTATCTGACGAGCTTTGGTGTCGTTTTTCACAACGAGAAACGTTCCACTGGGGTCGGGCCGTATCATACCGGTGTCATGTTAGGGGAGGATATGGAAATTGAAATATCACGATAAAATTAGATTGAAGTGCCGTTGTTTTGGTCCAGTCTGATGCATGTGGAGCGAGAAGCACGGCGGCGACCGAGGAGGAGGCGAATGCATCGACCAACACAGTAGGGATGGACCCGGATATCGGAATATTTGGTCGTGGTGGTGTCTGGATAACAAGTTTAAGATCTGAATATTCCTACCCTCCCAAGACAGCCAATCATACATCAATAAAATTAATTTCTAGCCTTAAATTTACTCGTATATTAATGTAACAGGATGAATATTATTATTATATCAGGTATTGATAGATGCAGCGAAGTGTTCTGACACATTGGTGGAGCTTCTAGACATCAAACACCAATGAAAAGACATTTATTAAACATTTTTGTCGAACTTTTGTATTTATACAAGATGTATGTACGGAAAATTATTATAAGTCATTAATATTTCTCTTCTAACCGTCACTGTTTGTATCTAATCCCCCAAAATATTTACAGTATTAGGCTTGAATTTAGCAAAAAAGTGAGTATTTGTGACACGGCAGCCAATTTGCGACATTTTACAGCCTGTTTATGGAAAAATAATGAAGAAAATAACTGAAACTATCTTAAGTATTACAGGTTTATAGAATAATTTTACATTTGACATATAAATACGCAATTTGTTTTGGTAAATTATTCAAAAATGTAAAAATAAATACAGAAAAATGAATTAATTATCCAATATATTTCTCATTTAAGAATCAAATTGATGTAAAATTACAGAATCAATCATGCTTTTCTATTAATTGTCACCAGTTGTTACCAATCCCCCCCAAATATTAATGCACTGAGCTGCATCTATTAAAGAAAAAGGAAATACGTGTGAATTTGCATCCTTATACGTAAAAAAAAAATGTCACAAAATTCACCGTCAGGTTTTGTAATTCCATCGATATGTGAATGTATTTAAAAAATATGGAGAAAAAATGTAATTAAAAGGAAAAATTGCATTTTTTTTTTACCATCAATGTCATGATTTCCTTTAGCTGAGGTCCGCCACAGTCTTAGTGTCATAAATCCACACGTAGACGGTAAGAAGTCACATATTTGTGTTTAATTATGCGTCGGCTCGTCGGTATTTCAGACGAGCGCTCGGTGATGTGACCCCTCTGTGGCCTCGTTCAAGCTTCTGTCTGACAGAATCTTTCAGCCTCGGCGGTCAGAAAACGCTGCAGGACCTCTGCTGCCTCCACCTGTTCAGGGCGACGTCACCCAGCCGACGGTGCTCACGTGGACCAAACGAGGCGTGCGAGGAATCCTGCACGCCGGTGTGTTTAGTCTTCGGCGTGTGCGGATGCCGAGCAAACAGTGTGTTTTCCATGCATGTGTGTGTGTGTTTGCTGGCCGAGGCTTTGCTTTGGCACGGCGATGCGCTTTCGCCCGCTGCGCCTTTTAAGACGTCAGCTGGTGCAGAGATCATCTCACCAACATGACAAACACCATCCAGATCAAACACATGCCTGTTTGCTGAGCCGCCGCCAAGACAGTGGAGCAGAGGAAGAACCAGTTCGCTCGCTGCACGGGGAAGAAGAAGAAGAAGAAGAAAATAAAGAAATAAAAGAAGAAGAAGAAGAAGCAGTGTGCTGTAACGCTGCCAACTGTCAGCGGCGCCTCCTCCTCCTCCTCCTCCTCCTCCACAACCTGAAGGATGCTGGCGTCCTGAAGAATTAACCCGCTTTTCTTTTCTTATTGTTCACACCGATCGAGAGGCGGTGGGCCGATCTGGGAGTGACGCCAGGAGAATAAATTAATCCGTTTGATTGACGTGTTTAAAACGCACACGTGGCCTTTTTTTTTTTTTTCCTTTTCTTTTTTTATCTGTGTGATCTCACCGCCGCAAACTCGTTGCTTTTTTTCTTCCACCGCAGGGAACATCGGAGCCGAGCTGTCCTACAACAACGTGGGCATGTTCATCTCGTCGGACGCCGGCAATAGCTGGAGACCGGTGAGGTTCTGGTTCACGCCAGCTGCTGCCAGATGTGTTGTGCAGCCGCGACGCACTGAGTTTCCACAGAAACACTTTAAAACAAACGTCTTCTGTTAGACACATGTTGCACAAGGAAGTAAAAGAAATATTCAGTGTGAAAATGAGGCATTTAGCAGAAAAAGGGCACCTTTAAACATCTTTGAGCTTTTACTTTGAAAGTCTATCAAACAGCCAATCAGCTGCGAGTCACCGGCTGCTTGCAGTGAGCAGAGGAAACCCTCGAATCAACGGCCACAGCTGAAAAACTATGAGTCAGATTGACAAAATTCTTTCACCGCATGAAGCTCAATCTTGTTCTGAACATTCTGATGTATTTTTTCGTCCGTACTGTGTTTTATGCAGATTTGGCGACAGGTTAGAGAGACAGAAACGAGGTTAACTGCATTTTCAAAAAAGTACATCTGGTCAAATTTTCACTGAAGTAAAAGTTCATTAAAAAAATCCTAAAAAGTGAAACTGCGTAGAAACTGTGAAAGAAATCCAAACACAGATATAGAGGAATAACACTCAAGGCATTGTGAGCAGTTTAAACTTTGAAGGAAGTTTCTGGTTTCAAACATGTCAGAGCTTAAAGAGACAGGAACTTATAGACAGAGGTGGTGTGAAGCATGTAAACGTCTCCTGGAAATAGAATACGAGACAGAAAAACATGTAAGAGCAGCGTTTTCTTTTATTATATCGTACAGCTGGTTAACACGAGGTCAAACTGTAATTTAATTACTCGATAAAAACACAGCTGAAGCTACACAGCGGCTCGATTTCTGCTTTGTTTTCTATATTTAAAGCTTTTCATGGCCAATAAAGAGCAGTGAGATGGACGGATAAGAAATAAAACGTCTTCAGTCTTTATTATGCTTCTGTTTTTCAAGTAATGGCTCATATTGGCTTTTTAAAAACTGTTTTAAATCAAGTAAAAAATGTGTTTAACATTGCAAAAAGCATAAATCACCTTTTATAAAAATGTTGATTTTTTTACGTGGACTTTTTTAAATTGTATTTTACCAAAACAAGCAAAAATCCACAAAATACCATTTAAAATATTATTTTACATTCCTTTCAAATCTTTAATAGACGTGATTTTACTTTCAAATTATGCTGAATATCTGTAAAATTAACGATAGAAAAAAATATATATTAATTTCGCTGTTGAACATTTTAAAAGACCAAAATACCTTTTTTGAAACAAATGATTTTTGAATTTTGACATTTTTTCTAATTGGATTGTTTTTAATCTGCATTTTTTTTTTTTTTTTTTTTTTTTTTTTACTGCAATTATCGATCTGCTTTTGGTTTTGTAGACAGAAAATCTGTAAAGTTACAGCTTCAAAATGTGTTAATCATTTCTTAATTTGCATAATTTCCTTAAAAAAAAAAAAAAAACGGCAAATGTCTCTAAAATAGAAATAAAATGTTGCTGCTTTGAATACAGTTTAAAAAAAAAAGTGTCATCTTAGAGTTGAAAAATTTTATTTATTTATTTATTTTCTGACAATTAACATGTAAATTAATACATTTTTTTCTGTGACTTTACCAATATTTATGTTGAATTTACTGCAAATGGTCCAAATATCAGTTATCGATCATCCTGGTTACTAATAATATAAATCATTCGACCTCTCTGGACTATTTTCGCCGAAAATCTGTGAAATTACAGCTTAAAAATGTCTTTAACCATCACCATCTCTTAATTTACATAATTTACTTTTAAAAAACAGCAAATATCTCTAAAAAAAAAACAAAATGTTTGCTGATTTGAATACAGTAAAACTTGTGCAATCTTGTTTTTTGTAAATTACTGCTTTTTCTTCTGTGACTTAACCAATATTTATGTTGATTTTACAGCAAATATTCCAAACATCAGTGATCCATCTGCCTAATTACTAATAATCTGTTTGTTATCAGACGTTAAACACCCTCACTGACTATTTCAGACTTCCTCTTTGAACATGCATGACTTTGTTGCATTAACTTTTGCATGTCGTGTGTCCAGATCTTCGAGGAGGAGCACAACGTGTGGTTCCTGGACAAAGGCGGCGCTCTGGTGGCCGTGAAGCAGCCGTCGGTTCCGACCCGACACTTGTGGTACGTCCTCTTGTAGCATCACTTCTTCTCTGGACTCCTTCCTTAAATTGCTTTTTCCAATCTCCTGCGGCTATTTTAAGGTGAATCCAACCGTTATGATCCAAGAAAGAAAGAAAAAACCAGCAGCGTGTATATATTATGGAGCCTGATCCATTTCGCAATGCACTTTGACTGCTGCTCCTGCAAATAAAATAAAAAAAGTCAATCTAATTTGAGTTTTTTTTTTTTTTTCAGCAGCCACTTATCATTAGCAGGCAGCAGCGTGAGCCCCTCCCCCACACACACACACTTTTTAGTGTTTTCATTAACACGCCGGCTTCCTCTTGCCAACATCGGAGGCCCACGCTCTGCCTCAGCGCCGGCTAATCCAAGTGAGACCGGATCTGTTCTCCGCTTCTTTTTTTTTTTTGCAACAATTTTGAAATTAGTTTTAGAAGCAGCCGAGTGTAGCCTGCTGCTGGCTTTTTTGTCTCCCGACCAATTTAAGTGCAGGAGGAGACTGACGGATACGAGGCAGCAGCAGGTGGACGAGTTCAACCGGCTGCGTGTAGCCAAACCGGGCTTTTATTCTGGCGGGGCTTTTTTTTTTCTTCTTGTCTTTGAGTTGTTCTCACTTCGGCACCGATGTTGATAAGCTGTCAGAATCAATAGAGCCGACGACCCGATGATGAAAGCTGTCCGGTTCTTGTAGCCGAGAACATGAAACGCTTCTATTCCTGTCTGCGAAACACTTCCTCGTTCCTCCGTGTCTCTTAACTCACTCTCCTTTCCACCCAAAGCTGCAGCAGCTAATTGCTTCTGTTGGCGGGTTTTTTGTGACCCTCTCGCTCGTCTGCAGGGTCAGCTTCGACGAGGGCAGGCAGTGGACCCAGCACAGCTTCTCCTCGGTGCCGCTGTTCGTGGACGGCGTCCTGGTGGAGGCCGGGGCCGAGAACCAGATCATGACGTAAGTCCACAAAAGAAAGGAGGACACAAGAGGTGCTGAATGTTGGTTAAAAGGTGCCGATGACGACGAGTGAAAGGTGAACGAGGCTCTCTGTTCCCTTCAGTCCTGCTTTTTTTTCTTCTTCTTTAGTGTAAATGAATCGAGGAGCTTTTCAGAGAAGCCTCCATTCAACGCTCTGTTTAGTCTTTATTAGGCCACATTTTGTAAAAAGGCTGTGAAAGAGCAGGAAGGCCGTCGTCAGGTGGATGCAGGTCGACTGATGGAGCCGTCTGCTATCAGGAAAATCACCCGTTAGCCCTCTGAAGCCCGACGGAGGCCGGAGAGAAAAAAACCTCGACGCAGACGTGATTTCAGCTGCTCTGGATGGACTTAATGTTTGATCCTGTTGTGCCTGATTCAGTATTTTATTCCCTTATTTTCTGTTTGATGAGAGAAAAAAAGTGTAAGAACAGAAATAATTGTTGGATTTTTCTGACGATCCTTCAGCTAATCGTGTGTGACGGCCAGAAACAACCGAATCTGAACCTAAAATCAAAAATATTTCATGTCTTGTTTGTTGTATTTGCCAGATTTTGTCGTTGGTGCGACCGTGAAGTGACTCAGCCGAGAGCGACGGTCACGTGACAGAAATTAAGAGATTTTTTTTATTAGGCTGAACTGCAGGAAGTGTTTAAACAGAACAGAAAAACACAGAGACAAATAAAACATGTAAATAAGAAAACATTTACAGCACAGAGAGCTCATCCAGTCCTGGTTACACTGGATGTCCTACATGTTAATTCCATTTTTTTCCTTTTTTTTGGTAAAATTAAGACATTTTTTTAACTTTTTTTTTCTTCTGTTTTGTGTGATTTTTAACCTGCAGTTGACAGAACTTGCAGAACTTTTTATTGCAGTTAAAAACGAACCCACAGTGAGTAAAAATGTCCAGAAACTTTAACCCTCAGGGGACATTTTTGTCCTCTAATATCCTCAAAGGGTCGTAAATTAAAGCATCCCCCTGAGGGTTCAGCCTCAAAGGTTTTAACGGAGCTGCAGTCGTTGCTCCTTAAAGCCGCTGAAGATACGACTTCGTATTTGAATATTTTAGTGTGACTGAACACAACAGGGTTCGGATTAGATTTGAATGATTTCCAGATGCAGGACAAATTTGGAAAAAACAAAAACAGAGAAAAGTATTTATATTTCCAGACTCTTGTCTCTTTTGAGCTTTAAAGTCCAGACAACAGGATCGTTTCTCGCAGCTTAAACGTTTTCCGCCGCGACTTTAACGTCTGGAACGTGACAGGATTCACACTTTAAAACTTTAAACATACTCCAGTGCTCACAAACGTGTATTTGAACTATTGTTCTCGTCCGATAGTTCGGCAGACTTCGGGAAATACTAGAGAGAAACTGCAGCGAGGTCTTTAAACGGAAAGAGCTGAACGTTCAGTCATCGTTTATCGTCCCTGAGGTGAATAATTAAGGCTGCACAGGTGCAAGAAAATGGAGTTATTTGACTTTTTATCCACAAAAGACACGAAAATATGTGGATGGAGCAGAAACACGATGTTATTTATTCAATATGAGATGTTGCAGCTTCAGTGAAACGCTTTGTGTCATGTGAGCTAGCAGCAGACAGGCTAGCAGATGGATTTTAGAAGCATTATTCATAGTTTGTTTCTGCTCAGATGAAAAATCTTTATATGGAAATTCGAGTCTGGAAAAGTTCAGATTTTTAAAAATGAAAAATGTTGTCGGAAGCCTGAACTTTAACCAAAAAACCAACAAAAACCTTCCCGACTGAAATCTCTCTGGTGGAAAAAACAAAAAAAAAACAGCTTTGGCAGAAAACTGTGTTGGTGTGGGATCCAGAGCAAAGCTGACTGAGATAATAAATACATAATTACTGACAGTTATTGCTCCGGTTGGCAGGACGCTCGCTGCTGAGATCTGGGAATTAGGAGTCAAACAGGGCATGAAACATCACTTACGGTGATCAATGATCATCAGCAATCAGGAGAACGACACACACACAAGGTTAACCGAACTTGTTTGGAAGAGAAAATGACGGCAATAAACAGCAAACATCCGTCAGCGCTTACTTCTGTCTGTGAGGAAACAAAGTCCTCGCTGTGGTTTTTGCAGCTGCAGCTTTTTCTTCTCAGTCTGATTTTATGTCTGCTGTTTGCTAAACGGATTCACTGAGTCGTGTTTCCCTCCTCATGGGCTGCACTGTTACATCAATGAGCCACAACATTAAAACCACAGACAGCCAAAGAGCATCGATTGTGTTGTTACGCCGTCGGTAGGTGGAGTCACGAGGCAGCAGCTGAACGGTCAGATCCTGAAGCTGATGTTGGAAGCAGGAAGATCTGAGAGGACTTTAACAAACTCTGACCGGATCAGAGCATCTCCAGAGCAGCAGGAGATCTGCAGCAGTTATTAAAAATGTCCAAGGAAGGAAAACCCCAGATGGGTGAGAACGTCCAAGACTCCCTAAAGGCTGCTCTGTGCTCAAATACACAAAAGTGCTCAAAACACAACCAATAATTTGTCCAAAAGGAAACATGCTTCTTCAAATGAACCAACTGTCCAAAATGACTTGAAATGTGTCCAAAAACGAAAGGAATTTGTCGAAAGTTACCTAAAAATTGACAAAAATCACCCAAAATGAGTCCACAGTGAAACAGATTGTCCAAAATGGCCCAACATGACTTGAAACTTGTCCAGAATGACTTCATTGTCAAAATGACTCCAAAAAGTTTCCAGAATTACTTGAAATTTGCCCAAAACTTGTCCAAAATGAAATAAACCTGTTTAAAATTAGTCAAACATTGACCGAGATGTGGATGAAAATTGGTCCACAATGAAACTTGACACTTGCTCAAAATGAAATATACTTGTGTCCGCAATGACCCAGTTGTTCAAGATTACTCAAAAAGTCTCCAAAAAAACCTCAAAATATGTCCAAAATGACTTGAAATGCCTCCAAGATGACTTGAAGTGTGACAGAATGACAAAAAATTGTTCAAAATGACTTAAAATATGTCCAAATTTACAAAGATTTGTCCTAACTGACTTAAAAATGCCTCCAAAATGACTTCAAATGTGACCAAGTGACAAAAAAATGTCGACAATGACTTGAAATATGTCCAAATTTACAAAGATTTGTCCAGAATGACTTTAACTGCCTCCAAAATGACTTGATATGCATCCAAAATGTCTCAATAAGTGTCCAAAATGACTTGATATGTGTCTAAAATGATTTGAAATGTATTGAAATTGACAAGAATTTATCCAGAATGACTTGAAATGTTTCCAAAACTTACTTATAATGTGTCCAAAATGACTCATAAAGTGTCCAAAAATGACTTGAAATGTGTTCAAATTGACAAGAATTTATCCAAAATGACTTGAAACTAATCCAGATGACTAAAATTTGTCCAAAATGACTTGAAATGTGTCTAAAATTATGTGAAATGTATCAGAATTGACAAAAAATTATCCAGAATGACTTGAAACTAGTCCCACATGCCTGGACTTGAAGGACCTGCTGCATTCGTCCTACCCAGTGTTTAGCAGGTGGTTTTAATGTTGTGGCTCTCTGCTGTATTTCCACATATTCACTGCTGTTGTGAATCGGTTTCACCTCCCGTTCTTACGCCTTCTCTCTGATTGAACTCCTTCCCTTCCCTGCAGCTTCTTCGGCCACTTCAGCCATCGCTCCGAGTGGCAGCTCATCAAGATCGACTACAAGTCCATCTTCAGCAGGAAGTGCACCGAGGAGGACTACCAGACGTGGCACCTGCACAACCAGGTAGGACGGAACGAAAAGCCGCCTCCGACTCCGCCGACTCCTCTGGCAGAGTTTTAGCTCACGGCTCTTGTTCCGGCAGGGCGAGCCGTGTGTGATGGGACAGAAGCAGATTTACATGAAGCGCCGGCCCGGAAACTACTGCATGCTGGGAAGAGACTACTCCAGAATCCTCTCAGCCGAGTCCTGCATTTGCCGAGCTCATGATTTTGAATGGTAAGACGACGCGCTCCTTTGTGCAGTAGCTCCTTTCTTCATAATCGCCGAGGGGGATTATGTTTCCCCCATTGTCTGCTAAAGGAGAACTTCATTAACTCGGCGTTTGTTCTGCCACACATGTAGCGGCGCCGCTTTCAAACCGGGCGAGGGGGTTTTTATGATAAGTCTTTTCTTTAGTCATCCTCTGGTGGGCAGCTGCCAAATGTGAAAGAGGCTCAACAGGTCGTGTAGTTAAACGCAAAAAGTAGGAGGAAAAAAAACGCTGTGATTTTTTTAAATAAAAGCTCTGATTTAGTCGCCGTTTGTTATTTTCAAGTGCATCCATCAACCTAATACCCTCTTCAGTCCACTCAGCCGTGCTCTTCAGGGTTGATCCAATCCAGCAGCTTCAGCTCTTAACGAGCTGAATATGGAACAAAAAAAACTGTGCGGATGAGAAAAACAACATTGTTTTGAGCTCCACTCCAAAAGTACTCAAAAATTAACCAAAGTGGCTCGAAATTCATCCAAAATGACGCAAAATGTGTCCAAAATGTAACACACTCGTCCAAAACTACTCACAAATTTAGAAAAATAGCTTAAAATGTTTCTAAAATGACTCAAAATGTGTCAAAAATATAACACGCTTGTCCACAACTACTTGAAAATTTACAAAAAATAGCTTAAAATGTCTCCAAAATAACTTAAAATGACGAAATCAAATAAATGTGTCAAAAATGACTTAAACAGTGTCCAATGTGGGCTCAAAATCTGTCTAAAATGAAATATGCTTGTCAAAAAATAGCCCAAAATGAGTCAAAAATTACGTGATATTTGTCCAAAATTAAATAAATGGGTCTAAAGTTACTTAAAAATTGACCAAGATGGATCAAAAGTTGTCCAGCATCAAGTATATGTGCCCAAAATAGCTCAGAATGGGTTCAAAATCACTCAAAACAAACAAAAAGGGTTTAAAATCTGTCTAAAAGGAAGCAGACTTATCCAAAATAGCTCTGAATGTGTTCAAAATGATTCAAAAATTGTCCAAAATGTCTCAAAAAGGCACAAACATGGCTCACATCTGACTTAAAACCTGTCAAAAATGAAATAATTGTGTCCAAAATCAAATAAATGTGTCCAAAATAGCTTAGAATGTGATCCATCAAAATTGTCCACTTCTCTAAAATGAAGCAAACTTACTAAAAAATAGCTTAAAAAGTGTCCAAAATAACCCAAAAAGGGACAAACTGGCTTAAATTCGACTTGAAACCTGTCAAAAATGAAATAATTGTTCACAAAATAACTCCAAAATGAGATGAACTTTCCCAAAACTACACAAAAATTGACCAACATGGCTCAAATGTTTTTTTCCTGAAACCAAGTAAATGACTCAAACAATGTCCAAAATCAAATAAATGTGTCCAAAATGGCTTAGAATGTGTTCAAAATTCATCAAAATTGACCAAAAGAAACAAAGAAACCAGCTAGAATCCAAAATATAGCATCAAAAATGTCCAAAATGACTCCAAAATTCAATAAATGTGTCAACATGACTCAAAAAAGGGAAAAAGGGACAAATGTGACTCAAATATGACTTGAAACCTGTCAAAAATGAAAGAAGGGTCCAAAATATCTCAAACAGAATCCACAATGACTTGAAATTTGTCCAAAATTAGATAAAGTTGCCTAAAACTACACAAAAATGGACCAACATGACTGAAATGTTTTTCAGAAAGCAAATAAATGTGTCCAATATCACTCAAACAGTGTCCAACATGGGCTCAAAATGTGTCTAATGTGAAATACATTTGTCAAAAATATCCTAAAATGTGTCCAAAATGACACAAATTAGTGTAAAATTTCTCAAAAGTTGACCGAAGTGGCTCAAAAAATCACCAAAATCAAAAAATAAATGTCATAAATAGGTCAGAGTGAGTTCAGAATCCACCAACGTGGTTTAAATTCTTTCTAAAATGAAGCAGACTTGTAAATAAATTGCTCCAAAAGTGTCCAAACAGACGTAAAACTTGTGCCCAGATTAGAACAACCCTGTTCTTTCAGCTCCGCCGTGTCCTTACGTCCTCTTTCTCTTCTTAATGGTTTTCTAATAACCACATTTGTTACTAAACCCGCTGAGCGGACGCAGACATTTTGAAGAAAATTAGCTTGATGGATGTTTGTTCTTGTGGAAAATGCAGCAGCGCCGACGGAATCACAAACCGGAGACGGCCGCCGTCCCTCCGACAACAAACAACAACAACAACCTCAGAGCCGTCGGTGAATCTGGAGCTCCGCGGATTCGTCCCGGAGGCCGACGTACGCGGGATCATGTGTGTCCGCGTGTCTCGTTAATTTGCTCCATTTGCTACGTGTTTTCCAATAATCTGATAAGTTTGGTTTGGTTTCACACGATTTGCTCGTAATGCGAGTCTCTCCGTGAGCTGGCCGTGCTGGTAATTCTCTCCAGACCGTGTGGGGGTGTAAATAGTTTCAATTTGTATGCAAATCCTGAACGGTTGTATTTTTTTTTTTTTATCTTGTAATGACAGTGAAGAGAGAGAGAAAGAAAAGGAAACACATCCCGGCGTACGGCGGTTCTGTGGACGGTGTTTTAGAGGAACTGGGCGCTAACTGGTTCCTGTTGAAGCAGCGCTAACTGGTTCCGTTTTCTGATTCCCGTCCGTCTGCCTCTCTGCGGGGGAACGTTCTGGGCATGATGGAAATCCTAAAACCGGGATTTTAAAAAGGCATTAATGCAGGAATAAAATTCCAGCTAATTCGAGGTGCGTTTGTCTGCAGCGTGATCAGCTAAATGCGTATTTATTAACCCTAAATGTAACCGAGCGAGAGGCTGAGACGGTGATTTGATTCGCTCCAAACAGACTCCAACACGGTTCATTTGTGGTTTGAAAGCTGAGCAGACCAACCGCAGGCTTCTCCTGAATCCAAAGGGAAAAAATATTGTCCGCAGTTATTGAAAAATTAACCAAGCTAACTTTAAATTTGCCCAAAAATACTCAAAAATTCATGAAAAATTTGTCTAAAAATGACTTGAAACCACTCAAAAATGTGTCAACTGTCATTAAATTTGCCCAAATTTCCTAAAATGTGTTCAAAATTACTTGAAATTTGGCAAAAATTTGTCTAGAATTACTCAAAAATAACCAAGATCCTCAAAATTAGTCCACAGTGAAACAGACTTGTCCAAAGTTGCCTAGAATTTGTCCAAATTGACTACAACCTTGTCCAAAATTAAATATTCGTGTCCATTTTGTCCAAAAAGACCCAAAAAGTGGCTAAAATCTCTTGAACTTTGTTGTAAAATTAAATACACTTGTCCAGAGTTACTTAAAAATCAACCAAAATGATTTTATATTTGTCCAAAATGACTTGAAATTTGTCCAAAGTTACTCAAAAACTGACCGTCATGGCTCAAAACTGGTCCACAATGAACAAACAGAGCCTAAGATGTGTCTAAAATGAAATAAACTTGTTGACAATTACTCAAAAATTTACCAAGCTAATTTTAAATTTGCCCAAAAATACTCAGAAAGTGACCAGTGTTGTTCCAAATTTGTCCAAAATGACCTGAATGTGTCCAAAACCACTCAAAAATCGTTCAACCGACATGAAATTTACCCCAGATTTCCTAAACCACGTCCAAAATTATATAAGCTCATTCAAAAATAACCACAGTTGGCTCAAAATTGGCCCACAGTGTCACAGACGGGCCCAAAACGATTAAAAAAAATAAAATATTCTGGTCAAAAATGACTCATTTGTTTAAAATGACTCGTGTCAGTGTTTGACAGTCCGAATGACTTGAAATTTGTCCAAAAATACCCCAAAGTTGACCAACGTGTTTCAAAAATACCCCAAAAATGTCCAGAGTTATTAAAAAATCAACCAAGATGATTCAACATTGGTCCACAATAAAACAGACTTGTCCAAATATGCCTAAAAATGTGTCCAGAATGAAATAAACTAGTCCAACGTAGGTCAGAACCTGTCCAGAATGACTCAAATTGTCCAAAAAGTGTCCAAAATCTCTTGAACTTTGCTGTAAAATGAAATAAACTTTTCCAGAATCACCTAAAAATTGACCAAAATGATTTTAAATGTGTCAACAATGTTAGCTCAACAGGGGTCCACAATGAAACAGACGACAAAAAAACAGCCTAAAATGTGTCTGAAATGAAATAAACTTGTCCAACATGGCTCAGAATATGCCCAGCATGACTAGAAACCTGTCTAAAACTAAATAAACTTGTCAAAATCTCTTAAAATTGCTGTCCAGCATTATTTGGTGAGTGCTTTTAAAAGCCATCAATGCTGAAACAATCCTTTAACCTAAGAGGGGTAAAGCGTTGGATCAGCTGCTAACACGCTAACTGTAGCACTGCAACAGAATGAAATGAACCCAGACGTGTTTAAACAGTGACCAGTCGTCTCCGATCACTGATTCAGCTTCTTCTTTATGTGACGTTTGATCAGACGTTTCCTGAACTAAATGAAGGAATCAGGAAGCTGCAGCTCGTTCGCTTTGATTCGATTCGTTCCAAACAGACTCCGATGTGATTCGTGCACGTGTGATTTTAGCACGAAGCTAATCCACCGCTGCAGCCCATCTGCTGCTCGGGGAAGTTTGTTTTGGCAGATTCTTGTTAAAAAGTCGTGCAGCTTTCAGGACTTCTTCACATAAACAATGCTTCTGTTTTTGTTCGTGTGCAGAGATCCTCCTCGTGTTGCTCAGTTGAACCACATTTAAAAGCTCGACTGCATTTAAAAACACTAAACTCGGGGTCAGACTGCTTCTGCCCTCTCCAGCTCCAGACAAAACGCTTCAAAAAATAGAAAAGCTTTTTGTATGAATCACATTTATTTTTGGTCTGACTGAAACACAACCTCAGATCTCCACGTAGGATATTCATCCGCTGGTTTGTTTCCAAGTCCGATTTTGTGCAAACTCAGCTGCTGAATTCATCATTATTCCTCAATTTATTAGTGAAAAATGTCCAAAAACCGTGTTTAAATCGACATAAACGTGTTGAAAATTGTCCAAAACCAGCTCCCACCTCTCCAGAATTAAGTAACTGCCCTCAATAACTAAAAAAAATGATGGAATATTTGTCCAAAATGATCTGAAACAGGTCCAAATGGTAAAGAAAATTGATCCAAGATGTGTTCAGAATTGTTCAAAATGACTCAAAACAAGGCGACGTGCTCAGGTGAGAGGAATCCAGCCGCAGAACGACAGCTAATAGCATGATGTCAGAAGTGATTAAAATAATTTAAAATGACTCCAAACTGACGTGAAACATGTTCAGATTGACGTAAACATGAACGTCAGGAGCTGAGATTCGTCCAAAAGAGTGAAAACTTTCACAGAATTAAACAAATTATTCAAAAAGTGTCTAAAATGACTTGAAATTAATCCAGAATTAGACGTAAGTTGGTGCAAAATTACTCAAAAATTGACCAACAAGTGACATAAACATAGACTTATTTGTGATGATGAGACGTGTTTTTGCAAAAAAGTTAAAACGCATCGCTACAAAGACCCGTGAAGTTTCATGTTTGCATTTCAAAGCTCATCGTTTCTGCTTCTTTTTCCATTTATTACATTTACATATAGAACAAACAAATAAGATATAATGCGTTAATTAACCAGCTGTTAATGCTAAGCTAAGCTAGCGGCCTGCTAGCTTCATGTGTGCTGCATCGATGCTTTATTAAACCAAAGAAAAACTTAAAATAAAATAGTTTTTTTTTCTCAAGATGAAAGCCGTTTGACACCTGCAACAACTAATCCGTTATTTAAATGGATTTCTTCCCTGATTTGTTTGAGAGGTTTGTGTGATCTGCAGCCTTCACACCTTCTCACTCTGCTTCATTCCAACATGGCCGCCGCGCTGACCTTCCACCTGCTTGCTCGTCTGCAACCAATCAGCTCTGACGGCTCGTTAATGAACAGCTCGCGCCGCTGTAATCACGGAGTCAAACCGGACTAGTCAGCTACAGGCTCGTTAGCGTGGTTTATTAGTTCTGGCCGGTAATTAATTGATAAATCAATGTCGTGACTGTTATTAGAGGGGGCACTTGCTTACTTTGCTTTGTTGCATGTAAATCACGTTTTGATTGGAAACGCTGGCAGGTAAGCGAGAGCCTTTGTGTGAGGAAGCGAGCCGTCGCCTCCGGCTGCGTTTCCATAAACACACAGCTTCACCGTGCATCTGTCAGCGGCGGCGGCGGCGGCGGCGGCGGCGACCTGATCAATACGTAATAACGCCGCGTCTCGGTGCCAGACAGGCCTCAGGTTAGACGCCGATAAGAGCACTGTGGGACAATATGTTCCTGTTCACATGCTGATATTGATCGATGGCTGTTCTTTGTTGTTCAACAGTGATTATGGATATGAGCGCCGCGGCGACGGGAACTGCAGACCGGCCTTCTGGTTCAATCCGTCCACCGTGTCCAGGAGCTGCAGCCAGGGCCAGAACTACCTCAACAGCACCGGGTAAGGACCGATCCAGTGTTTATGCTCTGGATGCTGCACCAAACCGACCACAGATTCAATACGATGCCTGTGGCAGCAGGTGGGTTCGCTCCCTTTCCAAGCTAGCTGTGGACCGGCGCTAATGCTAACCCCATGGAGCCACATCATCGTGTTCCCTCTGGTTTATTCTAAACATCTGCTGAGGGCCACAGCGTCAGGAGGCAGTTTGTCCTCCCGTGAATCTCCGCTGGAAAGATGATGAGACCATTAGTCGCCTCATTTTTCCCGCCGTTCAATGTTCTCGCATCAGCGGTCGGTTCTCGTAGACGCGGCTGCAAACAGCGGTTGGTGTCGCGAAGTGTTGTCAGCACAAGCATTCGTAAACACATGGTTACAACATTGGTGATTATTAAAGCCATAGTGAGCAGCAGTCAGGGTTCGTGAACACCAGAACAACAGTATTTATGTTGACCATATGGAATCATCAAACTGGGGCGAAAATTGGACAAATACATCAACATTTCTCATCTTCTTTGGATGAGGCACATTTGTTCTGGCTTTTTCAAACAAGGCGGTCACAAAAAATGTACCAAGATTGTCCAAAATGAATCAGAAAAGGTCCAAAAATACAATTAACTTGTCCAAGCCTTCTAAAATATTGACCAGCAATGGCTCAAAATGTGTCCAAAATGAAACACAATCGTCCAAATTGCTTTAAATGAGCCCCGAATGACCTGAAATCTGCCAGAAATTGAATAAATATGTCAACAGTTACTCAGAATTACTCAAAAATTGACGAAGGTGGTCAAACATTTGGCCAGTTGACTTGAAACTTGTCCTAAACTACTTCAAATGTGTCCAAAATGACTTGAAATTCACCCAAAATAAACGAGTAAACTCATTAGGGCAGAGAGCGAGCGCTGATTGGTTCCCATTGAAATCGCAAAAAGGTTGTTTTTAAAAAAAAATGTAAATAAAAGTTGGCTTTCCACAGAGTTCGACAGCTTTGCCTCAAACAAAGTGCGCTAAAACAACGACAAGTTGTAGCTAGTGGACGTAACTCCAGGTGTACGAGCATGTTTGAATTTTATTGAGTTGATGATGATGTTATGAAGGAGAAGCTACTGGATGATGGCATCCAAAAGAAAAAAAAAGGCGCTCGCTATCGTCTCTGGATTAACCAGTCAGTGTTAAATCCCACCAAGCAACCTAAAGGCAACTGAGACGTACCGACCCTGGAGTTGGTGCATCCCTGAAAAGCGTATTGTAGGAATGAACTGACCACGAAACAGCTCGCAAGCTCCTGCAGCAGAGCGTCATGCATCAGTCGGTCTTATTGGTCACGGTAATCCATCCCCACTCCTTGGTTCTACACCAGCAAAGTGTTGGTGCCCGTCTAGAACAAGTCCTCCTGGCAGGGAACCGGTTCTCTTGGTGTCAAAGAGCTGCTTCAAGTTTTGGCTCCAACTCTGAACCCAATCTCAAACTGCCATCGGCATCTGGGGCTCTTTTTCTGGATTCTGTAGCTTTGAAGTGTTGAATGAACACATCCTCTCAGTTCAGCGTCTTTCTGAAACAAACTGTACATAAAAGACTGATGCAGCCTCCAGGTCTGAGAGTCCAGCCTTGGACCTGCATTCTTCCTGATGGCCAGCAGGAGGCGTCTCCTCTGGTTGCACAAAGGAATTTAGATCGAATCTGTCAAAAAATGAGCCCACTTGGTTAGCAACCTCGGTAGAAATTTTAGTTTAAATTTAACCTATTAAACCTAACCTAACCTAATTTAGAGAAAAAAAAACCTGAGTCAGCCAAGTTCCAAACTTGAGGCTTCAAAACACGAACTGGTGGATGTTGTCACGGTGACTGCATCCATCTTTCTATCGTCTGTGGTTGCCAGTTTGGGGTATTTACGTTTTGGGGACTCAAAATTACAAAGTAGGATTTATCAGTCATATTATCTCGTGTATGTTTGTATGACAGCTACTACCTCTGCAGTGCATCGTGTTCGCTTAAAACACTTTTGATAATAACTCCTCAAGAGCGAAACCTCCTATTTGTCTTTGCTGTGATGCCTCACTTTCAGTCGCAATCCGTTTCTCTTTGTTGTGCCAGAAAGATGTGTCCTGTGTGTCGGTGTTGCCGGCTCCGCGGGGAACAGACACCTTGCAAAGCTTAATCACAGTGGGAGGGTTTTATTCACTACTGCTGTGATTAAGCTTCCCAAGGTGTCTCAGCCTCTGACACAGCTTGTGTTGTCAGTCGTCATCTCGTCTGGGAGGCTGTTCAGACACAACAGCTGTACTCTGCTGAGTTCGACAAAATTTGTCTGCGAACCACAAACCCGTGCAGCATCAAGGGGATTAGTGGCAAAGATAAAAACACAAAACAAAACTGAAGGGACGTGCAGATGACAGCGTGGAATAAAGGCAAAGAAACACGCTGCATGTAATTTGTCTTGGATCTGTTTTTTTTTTTTTTTTAAAGGTACCGTAAAGTGGTGCTGAACAACTGCACCAAAGGAGTCAAAGAAATGTACACGGCCCGGAAGCAGCAGTGTCCCAACAGGCCTCCCAAAGGACTCCTGCTGACCACCAAAGATGGGAAACTGACCGCCAACCTCGGCAGCAACGTCACCTTCCTGGTGCATCTGGATGAGGTAAGACCAGCGACATACCTGCTGCTGATTCACTCCATTCAGTTTTATTCAAAGGCTTTTCTAGACTGAACCTCTGCTTTCAGGCAGGTGTTGTGAAGGTGGCAGGACTAGCAAATTGTGTTTTCTAAATTAACAACATGCAGCGCTTCAAGAACACAAACTGAGCACAGTGGTCATTGGTCATATGCTGATGTTGCTGTTTTAGACCTCATAATGGCTCTGTACCATCTGCCACTGGTTCCTGTCAATCCCAGTTTGTCTTGAATACACCAGCTCTGCTTGGAGGTCATCAAGAGTCAGTCAAGTCTTTCCATGGTGCCCCATTGGCTAGCTAAGTTCCAGACAGTGTTCTGTGTTGTAAAGAGAGAGCAGAATTTGTGACGTCACACCAGGGATGCAGATTTGAAACATTTTCCTCAATAATCTGCAGAATTGTCAATCAAAACACTTTACTAAATCAGCCAGAGTACCAATCGATAATGGATTATTTGATGACACAAACTAAAGATATTTGTTTTGTGCTGTTTTAATCAACCGACACATGATTTCCCCACATAGTTGGTTCAGTTCCAAATGAGATAAAATAACACAGTCACAGTTGATTACAGTTCTATAATTTCATTTAGCTTTTATCCAAAGCAACGTACATCTGAGAGCGGATACAACACAAGCAAGGATCTAGTCAGGAGAAAACAATCTAGCCAAGTGCCATAGAACAATTTTTTTGTGTGAGTTGGGTGCCGAAGGTGTTTCGGTGGTTAGCACCATCGCCTCGCAGCTAGAAGGTCGCCGGTTCGCGTCCCGGTGAGGACACCCGGGATCTTTCTGCGTGGAGTCTCCATGTTCTCCCCGTACAGCGTGGGTTCTCTCCGGGTTCTCTGGCTTCCTCCCACAGTCCAGAAACATGCTGAGGTTAATTGGTGATTCTAAATTGTCCGTAGGTGTGAATGTGAGTGTGCTTGGTTGTCTGTCTCTAAGTGTAGCCCTGTGATAGACTGGTTACCTGTCCAGGTGAACCTGCCTTCACCCTGAGTCAGCTGGAATAGACTCCAGCCCCCCATGACCCTGGTGAGGAATAAGGTGGAGAGATGATGGATGGAGTTCTGGTCGGAGGTCATTAAGAGTCACACAAGTCTTTGTCGTGGAGCCTGTTGCTAGCTGAAGCCCTACAGCGCTCTCTGCTGGCCAACATGAGCTAACTGTAATCTGCCTTCTCTGGTGCTAAACCAGGTGCTACAGCTGATCTACATACATTTTAAGGTAGTAATATAAACTTTATTGATCCCTCATTGGGGAAATTTACATGTTCCAGCAGCCAGATAGGAATGAGTCATAGACAAAGCAAGACGAGAAGTAAAACAGAACAATAAGGCTTAAAATAAAGATATAACAAAGATTATGTGCATCTTTTACATATCAGAGTCTTTACAGAAAGGTTCATGACCACCTACAGAACATTATGAAACAGCCTGGATGCAGAATGTTTGTTCTTAATGCATTGGCCAGCGTTTGTTTTGGACTGATCGTGATATTGAGACTGTTATATGGAGTATTATGTACGAACATGGAATCAGATTGGGGCTCGGTGTTGGTGGATACTCGATTAAAAACTAAAAGACGTAATCAGGACATTTTTAGTATTTTAGTATTTAGTGTCATGAGGGCTGAGACGCCTAAAATGAAGGCGTGTTGTTGGTCTGAGACTGTAGAGCTGCTGCATTTCGACGCATCGATCTGTCCGTTAAACACTGATGGATACAGTCTCCTCAACCCTGAAGCACAAACGCTGAAGTTTGAATGCTATCTGGCGATTTCTAGGAAAGCGGCCGCCTTCTAAACACTCTCTAAAGTTTAATAGAGTCAAATCCCTCCAAATCGCCCACGCGATAGAAGAGTTCTGAGCCAGAAGCAGAAATAAAAGACCTCACCAGAGACCCTGTTAGCGAGCGAGAGGCGCTGTGTTCGGGCTGCCAGGCTGCCTGGTCACTAGGAAACCGCCTCGCATGTTTCTCAGGCGCAAGATGGTCTGTTGATATTAACTGCAGGCTTTGGGGCGTTAGCAACAGGAGTGTTTTCCTGCCACCGCCGCTGAAGGTAAGTGTGGTTCCCCCGAGGTGTTCTCCAGACCCAGTTGTCATATTACTGTGTGATGAGTTGAGGAATGGAGGCCTGTTTCCTTTCATTAAGGGCGGCTCTCGGTGATGGAGAGGGGAGGAGGAGGAGGAGGAGGTGGGCTGCAGGAAGATGCGATAAAGGGAAGAGAAAAGGTGGCGTGAAGAATCCTTGTGGCATCAGAAAATCCTCAAGATGAATTCAAAGTTTAATTTATATTCATGAAGCCCGCGATGGCTGTATTTCTTGAGGAGAGCAAATGGCATGAAATATTTAATGGGCAGAAGACTCCGTGGCTCGTCTCCACATTTAGAAATAGGGTTAAAAAAGAAGGAGAAAATTGACACATGTTTGGGGATACGACGAGATCCGCGGCGCCGACTCGCTCGGTATTGTTTGGAAAACCTATTTTGCAACACAACAATTACATCTCCAGATGGATTTTGTTTTTAAAAAAAAAACACAACAACAAATAAATAAATAAATGAGCGGCTCGGTTTTCAGCAAGCAGCTGGCGGGGGAGCGACCGGCTTGTTCCTGAATGACATCAACCAAATCTCAAACAATTCATGAAGAATTTAACCGCGGCTCCACATTCAGCGTTAAAAAGCAGGAAGGGAATCCGAGACGCTCCGCTTGATTTTCTCTCCGCCGGTTAAATGTATGTGTGCCGTGTATTAGCATGAATTCATGAGAGCGTTGCGCTGAGATGTTTTTCTTGCAGAGGAACTTTTAGTGAATCTCGCTCAAATTGCTTGGCTTAGCTGTAGGAGCTCGTCTTTCTTCACAAACACCAGACATCACACGGTGCCGCTCCTGATTTCGTCCATTATTTCGTGCGTCTTCCACCGAAACCGCGGCTTCAAACGCAGCCTGAATAAACACAAAATACCAGTTTCAAATGATGTCCGCGTGTATTGCAGCAAGAAAGGTTCTCTAATACCGACTGTGTGGAAAAAGTATTCACCCACTCAGTTATTAAATCCCCCCAAAAAAACTACCAAACTCTTTCCTGCAAAGTCTGGACGCACCCAGATCTGATTAAAACCAGCCCTGTTCAATCAAATCATCGCTTAAATAGACCTTTTTTTTCTGAAGCATGAAGCTGGCTCACCAAATCAGAAGAAATCCCAGAAGAGACGAGTTAGAAATTGATTGAAATACATCTTTGTGGGAAGGGCTCCCTTTAAGGCTCTGGGACTCCACACATCCACAGCAGCTGATTTCCAACAGAACCGTCCTGCGGATTTGAAGCAAACTTTTGAAACGTCGCAAAACTTTAACAAACAGAAAAATGCAAATCCGGCTCGTTTCTATCGGTTCCTTTGGAGCGAACAAACTCATAAATACAGTCGAAGAAACAAAACCAGACTGCCAAAAAAAAAAAGACGAAGAAACCAACAAAACTTTGAAACAAAAATGGAAATTGATTTCAGTTGATATTTACCTTGTTTCATGCTGCCAAGACACAAAAACAATGGTGGGAAGCTTAAAAACTTCGAATTTAAGACTTTTTTTTCCCATATTTTTCCATTTCCGTGAACTTTTTCTCATACCACATTTCAAAAATCTTCTTAAAAATACTTTACAGAAGCACGACAAGTGACAGATATTTGCTTAAATTAGACACAGAACTAAAATCTTTTTATCTTTGACATCCGGTTATTGTGTTGTATCGTCTGTTCTTTGCTTCTTCTGCTATATTATGTTCTGCTGTTTTAGTTGTTCGACACTTTTGTTTGACTTTTGTTGGCTTTAAACTTAAATCTGACTGATCTCCAACAGTAGGAGGTCACAAAAGATCCAAAGAAGGACTGAAGGTCGGTGTTCGTCCAGAAGAACATCTGGGCTCGTCCACAACACGCCTTCATGACCTTCAGATCTTTTGGGAGAAGTTTGATTTTTTAGAGTACGAAGCAACAAAAACAACATTAACTGGCACGGAGGCGGCATCATCATGTCGTGAGGATTTTTTATTTTTTTGGCTGCTTCATGGCACCCTGCTGTAATTGAGGGAAACATGAATTCTTCTCTGTGAGTAAAAATCCCTGGAGGCAAATACAGCAAGATGAGTTTTTTTGGAGAGGCTGAATCAAACTCCAGACCTGAACTCTTGTCGAAATGCTGTTTTGAGACCTGAAAATAGCAGCTCGTGTTCGCTGACTCCTCTCACTGAATCAGCTCTGAAACAAAGAGTCGGCAGCAACACAAGAGACTGAACTCCAGCTCTTGTAAGTTGTAGCTGTTGCTGCTAAAAATGAGCTGTTTCATTAGTTATTAGAGAAGATTTATGCTTCAATACAAACAGAAATCATCTGAAAGTTATAGGCTGTGTCCGAAATCACTCCCTATGCCCTACATAGTGCACTATACAGGGTGCACGCCATTTTGTAGTGTTGTTCGAATTCTCAGCGGTAAATTTCATCCACTACATAGTCACTCAAAATATCCCACAATGCACCGTAAAAAGTAGTGCACAGCCGATGGTCACTAACCAGCAATATGGACCGTCATGCATTGCGCGAAAGGAAATGGAAACGGAGATGAACGAGAGCGCGAAAAATTCCCGTTTGTTTTGTTAAATTTTATTTTACCCGGACAGTGAATGTCGCTAAAATTGCGGCGCTCGGTTGTGATGTGGACACACAACACCACTTTATTGCTTTTAGTTACTGGATCCTGAAGAAACGCTCTCTCATCTGGTATGTGCAGCAAAATGACAATAAACTTGATTTAATTTCTTAGCTACGCAATAAACTGTTAATTTGATGTGTTTGTACTACGCTGTTGAGGCACAAATCGCGGCTGACGAGCGACGTAGTTAACAGCTCGAGTAGTGTCTGAAATGATGCTTTGCCGAGGTGCTCCCTACATAGTGCACCACATAGTGATCACTATATGGGGAGTGAGTGGGTGATTTCGGACACAGCCATAGTTTACGTTCACTCAGTTTGTGGTGTTTTCATGTTAAAGCTCTGAGTTGTAGATTTACCTAAAAATAGAAGAATCATGGCGTCGGCTGTGTTTTAATAGCAACGTAAATACAAATAGCTGCATGTTTACTGTGCAAACAGACTGCGACATGTCGTGTGTTGCTACAGCTCTGGTTAATGTCACAGTAAATACCAGGAAACACAGATAGCACAGAGCTGGTGT
Source organism: Stegastes partitus (assembly GCF_000690725.1). NCBI lineage: Eukaryota > Metazoa > Chordata > Actinopteri > Pomacentridae > Stegastes > Stegastes partitus. The sequence goes on along the minus strand of NW_007579495.1, from coordinate 72,632 downwards.
ATGTAAAGAGACTGAATGCACAAAACATTCATCATTCACAGCTGAAGTCGTTTTATTCAAAGCTCGGCGCATTCGGCAGCATCACGTGTCCGTCGGCCGCGTTATCTGAGGAGGAAACATATTTGCATCATGTCGCTGTCAGACATAAAGAAACGTGTCGACTGGATCCTCCGGTGGAAGCTGCAGCTCTGCGGCTCGGTCTGGAGTTTGGGAAACGATAACGTTAACTTGATTTACTGAGGCGAGTCCATCTGTGCAGAGCTTTTCCATTAACCCATCTATCAGCTTCCATTAAGCGCCTTTCATTAACGCGCTCGGCTGCGATTAACACCTGTGACCGCGGTAACCAGCGCCGAGACGGCCGCAGCCTCAGAACGCACAGACACAGAAACAAACTTTAAACGTGACACTAAACTCTAGTTTTTGCTCGTCAGCTAATTGATCAGATCATATTTGTGCAGCAGTTTTCGTACAAACACGACGCATAATAAGGTGGAAGCTGTGTGCAGCTTCAGGACGAGCCGCCGCCGCCACGAGTGAGAAAACATTAATTCTGCTCCGTGAAGGAGAACATCGGCTCATCAGTCTGTTTGACTGCAGCAAAACAAGGATCCAGGCAGGAAAATTCACCTCCGACTGGTTCAGGGGGAAGAAAAGTAAAGTTTTTCCAGTGGATTATTCAAACTGTGCAGCTGAACTCCAGTGAAATGCTGAAGCAGGATGCATGTGACTGAAGAAAGTACCAGAAACAGGAAACGCCACAGTTTCTGAACGCAACAACAAGGCAGCAACAGGAAAATAAACAATAAGCAGATGAACATGTGTAAAATATAAAACTAATTCGGCTTTTTAAGCAGCGTTTAAGAGGATAACGTTAATAGAACATTAAATTGAACTATGTTTGGTTTGTCTTTGTCATGGTTTTAATTTGACCATTGAAATGTTCAGTATTCTAATTTTTTTTTCAAATTTCCGGCTGGAAAACATCCACAAATTTAGTCAGAAGCAGTTTCACAACTGAAAGCATCTGTTGAAATGCTTCCATCCTTTGTTTATTTGGTTTTTGGGACCCAAAGCTAAGTTCTGTACATTTTTTTAGGGGGGATTTTGAGAATTTCACGTTTTCAGACCTGAGAGTTTTTGTATTTCCGTCCTTAATGAGATGTTTGACCTGAGAGGCCATTTTAGTGGTAAGTAAACATCCAGTGAGACAAAATGAGCCTCATGTGTTGTTAAACGTCCACATGGAAGCAGCGACATCTTTTCATAATATCAAAAAAACTGGAACCTTGTCGTGTCATTTCTCCACATATCAAACTCTGATGTTAGAGGCGTCAACAGTTGGTGAACTGTTGACTAAAGTCTGTATTTTTAGTAGAAAACATGACTTCATCCATACATATATACACTTAGAAGAACTTTCTGGGGACACACCACCACCCCCATTAGAAGATTTCTGCACTTTTTTTCCTTTAACAACTCTTTTCAAGGTCCAATAATTATTCATTTTTGTTATTTTGGACAGTTTGGAGTCGTTCAGGCAGGTTTCAAGTCCTGTTTTAGACAGATGTTTAATCGTTTTGACCAAGTTTAAAGTCATTTTTGGACAATTTTGATTGATTTTGGATACATTTAGAGTCATTTAAGACACGTCCAGGTCAAAATATCAACAAACTGGAACCTTTTCTTGCCATGTCATCAAATTCTACGGCTGGTAAAGCCTCCCAATTTGGTGAAATGTCGACCAAACGTATTTTTAGAAGGAAATATGATCCATTTACAGAAACTTTCTGGAGACACAATTCCACCCTTGTGTAGATTTTGTTTTTTCCATTTGCAAGGTCCAGTAAACAAACATTTGGCTCCTCCTGGAGCTATTCAACTACTTTGCGATCCAGATTTCATGACTGTTGAACCTTTAACAACAACATATAGACACTTATGAAGACCGTTTTTGTTTCCTATCAGTGGATCCACATCACAATTTTCTCAAAAAGGAAAAAAAACTGGAACTTTGTCTTGCCAAACCTCCCACACATCAGATTCTACTGATGTTGGAGGCCACTCATTTGAAAATGTTGCACTTTTCTACCATTTTCGAGAGCCAGTAATATAAAACTTTTCCTCTGCTGGAGCCATTCAGTCATTTTGATCTGCTGGGAACTTCTCTGTGTGTGTTCTCACCAAATTTCATGGCTGCTGGAGTTAAATTTCTGGTGGTATTAAACCTTTAATAACAACATATAGACCCCTACAAAGACTAATTTTTGTTTCCTATCAATGGATCCACGTCACAATTTTCTCAAAATAGCAAAAAATGGAACTTTGTCTTGCCACACATCAAATTTGCTTGACGTTAGAGGCCACCCTTGTATGAAAAAGTCGCCTTTTCTACCATTTTCAAGGGCAAATAATATGAAACATGTCCTCTGCTGGAGCCATTCAGTCATTTTGATCTGCTGGGAACTACTCTGTGTGTGTTTTCACCAAATTTCATGGCTGCTGGAGTTAAATTTCTTGAGATACTGAACCCTTAAAATGGCGTCCCTGTTCTTTTTGAAGGGAAAAATGGAACTCTCAGAATTGAAAAGGTCCCACATAACAAAAGCCAAACTAAATCTGAGACGTGAGGTTTGCAAAATGACAACTTCATGCAACAGAAATGAAGCTGTTTAAATGGCAGCAGTAGTGAGTTGATGCATTTTAGTTGCACACACAGACAAAAGGAAACCTCCAGCATCAAAAGGGTTAATGTGACAAATAGCTGAGGAAAAACAATTAGTTCTTTTGTGTTCTCGGGGGGGATTTGGGCCCCGTTTTCAAAATCCTGCAGGAGAAAGTGCGAACTGTACGTCGGGTTGACTCTTGTGTGACTGCCTGGGCTCTAAACAGCGAACCAGCGCTGACTGGATAAACCGGCTTCCCTCAGATTTGGCTTGTCGTCTGCTGGCAGAGCGTCGGTTCCTGCAGCTCTGCCAGCTCTGCGCTTAAGTTGGAGAGTCGACTCTGGTGACAGCATGCTTCGGGTTTTTTTTTTTGTTCCTTCATTACAGAGACACTGTTTCTACTCAGTTTTTTTTTTTTTTTTGGGAGCTATTTTAAGGTTTTAATGCAACTTTTTAATTGTCCCCTTAAGGTGTTTAAGCTTCAAAGGGTTTATTTATAACTGTCGAATCACAGAGTGCGAGCTTAAAAATACATCCCTGGTCCCGTCCCGGCGCTGCAGTTACACAACGTCCCTCCTCAGAAAGCAGCGATCGCTCGGCGTTCCCGGTTAACGCCTGTGATCTGAGGAACACTTGTTTTTTGTCGCTCCGGATCTCTGTTTTCCCAACCGGAGTCACATTTGGGAGAAAATGTTCCACACTTGTTCCTGCTCGTGTTCTCCCGCTCTGGTTTTTTTTTTTTGTTGTTCGCGCCTCAGTGGAGAAGCCTGACGGATCTCGAACGTTGTGATCGAACATGACAGCGGCGCCTACTGAGGCCTCCCGGCGGAAATATTAGTGTTCAGTCGCAGCATCGGGGAGGACTTAACGCAACGTGTTTGACAAACAGCGCAAATTAGAGCGTTTAAGTCTCTCTTTTTTTTTTTTAGAAGAAGAAGTTTGTGGAGACCATTCAGTATTTAATGGCATTAAATATGTGCAAATGTAGAATTTCAACCTGGTTTTATTGACTTTTTGGCCGCCTGGGTGCAGCTCTGAATCTACATTTATTTACATTTACTGTCATCTCGGGATCTTTGGGGAACACTGATTGATGTTTTCTGACATTTTATAAACCAAACAACTAATCGATTAGCCGAGAAAATCAACGAATCATGAATGAAAAAAAAAAGCAGTTGCTTAATATTTACTCACCGAGAGGTAAAATCAATCATCATTTCTGACCCTTTGGCCTGAACTCTGATGATAAATCCCCCAAAGCTGTTTGCAGTTTTGCCCTTTAAGATAAATTGTGTTTGACACTAAAAACCCACAAAAAAAAAACAGATTCAGTTTCACCTTCCCGTCAGAAATAATCCTTTGGTCAATAGTTCAGCGGCTTAAGGTCGAGGTCAGGACTTCACGCCGTCGTCAATCGAACGTCTCCTGAAACTCTTGAGGGGAAAAAAATCTCAAACGTCGTTATTGTGGCTCGATTCGTCAGACGTGACGAAACGAGCAGCACTGAGAATTTTTAGAACGGCTTCGATCACATCGGTGTCGCTGAGTCGCCATTAAAGGGATGTTTTACCGTCTAATTTTCTGTTTTAATTAAGTGGAAGTAAAAATGTTTGTATTTTTAGGAGACACAAAGACTTTAAATGTGTCCAGAGTCTCTCTGATCTGGTGTTTGGTTTTATGGGTTTGCTGGTGTGACCCACGAAATTCTAAATGTGTTTTTAGGTGGAACTCAACCTAACAGTATGGCTACGTTAAACATTTGCAGAGAACTTCTTGTTTCTTAATCTGGTGCAAATGTTTTGGTGAATTGTTCTGTTTTTGGTTCATGACGACATTTAACCTTCAGTTCGTGAACTAAAAAGGCGTCTTGGACGAAAGAAAATCATCTTCCAGAACCAGAAAGAGAAACTTGTTTGGTTTTTACTAAAGCTCTTTGTGTTTATTCGCTGCGATTTAACACTATTTAACAGATGAATTAGTGTTCAGAGTAAACATATAAATAAGCAGAAATTAGCTTCATAGCTGCTGTTGTTGTCATGTTTCACCGTGCTGAGTGTATCGGCCAACAACCTGCTCCTCTGTTTAACATTCTTTAACCAATTATTTTATTGATCCAGTAAAAAGCAACCGTATCGACTACCGAAGACGTTTTACTTTCAGTTTATTACCTGATAGATCCTCTTGGATGAAGGTTCAAGAACCAAAAGGAGACGTCTGGTTTCCCTCTCCTGAAGCTCTTGTGGTTTATTCATTATTATTTAACAGATTTTACGATAGTTTAACTTTGTCATTGAACAGTGCTGCAGAACAAACATGAACTCCGTCTGCAGAAATTTCCTGGAACGATGTTCCAAAGCGTTTCTGAGCTGCCGTGTCTGTTCTTATCGCCTGTTTCATCGTGCTGAAGGTATCGTCCAACACCTTGCTCCTCTGTTTACTAGTTTTGATTGTTTTTTTTCTTTTCTTGAAGACATTTCACCTTCACTTTATGAACTAAAAGAGCCTCTTGGATGAAGATGGATCGTCTTCAAGAACCAAACAGAGACGTTTAGTTTCTTTGTTTGGTGCATTTAATGTTCATTGAATGTAATTTAATTCTATTCTGCAGATATTGCTTGAGTTAAACTTCATCGTTAGAAACACTCTGCTGCAGAAAGTCCTTCGATTGATGTTGCAAAGCTGCTGCGTCTTTTGTTTCCTCGCATCTTGTCGACAGTTTCAGGTCCGACGAACACCTGAACAAACGGCGTCCTTGTGCATCCAAACCTCCCGGTGTTGCGGCGTTCTGTCGTCGAGGCTTTGGACCCGGCGAGCCTCTGGGAGCTGCATCCACACAAAGAGTGACATTTACAGAGCAGGTCAGCGTCACTCTCATGCAGATTAGTCGATCCCACCGCGGCCGGCACGCCGGGAAGCGCTGAGTGACATCGGCGCCACCGAGCCTCGGCGTTGTTCGCCTGCCAGCTCATTACAGCTGCTAACAATGGCCGCGCTGTCAAACCCTGTTCTTAGCTGTTCTCTATTCTCTCCAGCCACTTATCAGAGGTATCGTTTCCAGGCAGAGCGACACGTTAAACCCCGAGAAGCTCCCACCGAACCTCCAGGCGAACGCAAAATGAAAAAAGAAAAGCAAAGACTCGGGCGTTGAGGGACGCGGGGAGCAAAAGAGCAGGACGGCGGGAACAATGGGTTTATTTATGTTGCTCTGTTGTGCGTTTTTGGCGGCGCCGGCATGCTAATGCGCCGTCACAAATGGAGATCCCAGCAGCGCGGCGCCACAATGTGCCGAGGGGAGGCTGGGAGTTTGACGTCGCAGGCCTGAGAGGACGAGCGCAGATCTGACGGCAGCTGTAGACACTGATGCTCATCATCGGATCAACCAGATGCGATTCCCAGCGGACGCCGAGACTCAAACACCGAGCGACGGCAAACACGGCGCCTCCACATGTGTGCATACTAAATCCAGTTTGCCTCTTCTGTTGTGCACACAAATCGTTCAGACTTTCTTCGAGGTATCCAGTCGCTCACATGCTGCGTTATTTAGGAAAAACAAGGAAACTAATCTGCAAAGTAACGTGCAAATCGCAAAGAGTGTTAAATAGTCTAAGTACGGTATAAAAATAGTAGAAATGGATGCTTCATTAGTGCAAAAGTACTTGTTTATTCCTTTCTATTGCACAGGTAGCATTTATATATTACACAGGTCACAAGTTCACATCCTGCAGCTCTGCACAAACCAACGCTAATTAGATCAAGGATTCAAATAATTATCGTTTTATTTGTGCAGCACTTTTCTTTTTCCGAAGTGCTTTCCTACGAGGTAAATGTCAACAAAGTTCAACAAGTAAATGAGGCGGCAAACAAGATAAATCAGTGAAGTCAAGACAGAACGACTAAAAGCTGCTAAAAATAGAGTAAAAATAGAAATGAAACTAACCTAACACTGTCGTTTAGACCCTGTAGTGTCATAGCGGGATTATACCTGAATAATTTACATATTAAGGATTAAACCCTGCAAAAAGTACATAAAGTACTGCAGCACTGAGGTGAGCCTCTGTTATTATACTAATGTAATAATAAAGCGACTATAAGTTGCAGTGAAAACCAAACTAATGTAGATATTGTGACTAAAACTTGGTAATTTAATGAATTTTTTTAACTCCTTTGTCTAAGAAGTGAAGGACACAGTAAACTATGTTTCATTAGTATTCTGCTCACAGTTTAATTTACAACAAATCATGGTTCTGTGAGGACTTCTTGGAGAGAATAATGATTTTTTTTTTTTTTTTTTCTCGTTTCAAACTTGTGCAGAAAACAAAGAGTTATTATTATTTTGATTTTTTTTTCCCTCCACTAAACTATTCAAACAAAACTTGAGAAACCAGTGACACGGAGAGAGATCAGCACACTTAGTCTCTTGGAGAAATAATTAAAAGAACCGTAATTATCTAACTGTGTAATTATAACTAAGCACCGTGATTACGCTGTCTAACTATACGCTGTGATGAAAGTGAACATACATTTGCAAAGAGCAAGAAAATGCCCGTCTATTATTCAAATGAAGGAGAAAAAAAACCTGACTGACTATAAAACCTGCATTTATTCGCTCCTCGTGTGCTATTAATGTGTTAAAGCCGGTTAAAGGAAAAAGGCTGTATTCTGAAAGAAGGAGTGAAATTTGAATGTTTAAAGGAATCGAACAAGTTTATAAAATTCAGTTTAAAAATGGTGAAACAATAATCGATGGTATCTGCTCTGAAGCGTTGAGGACGTGTTGTGATCGATGCTCAAATGAACCGAACCTGCATTTTAACCCTCTGAAGTCCAAAACCTGCCGGTGGGTTTGAAAAACATGTTGTTGTTTTTAGAAAAAGCACAGAAATAGAGCCAGAAAGTGTCGAATCTGAGCTCAAAATTGTGATTTTTTAAAAATTTAAATCACTGTATTCTACATGTCTCTAGTTGCCGAATAAAACAAAAAGTTTGCACCAAATTCTGTTAAAAAAAACCCAAACATTTCTAGATCCACAGGGCAGCGGATTCTCCGTGACCGAGTTTTCAGGTCAAACTGCAGACGACAAGTATTGGAGACATTACTGTAGCAGAACTATTTGTCCATGCGTATGGAGAGTTGTCTGTCTGTATCTCAATCCGTTCATCCGAAGTGAGATTTGTCAGTGTGTAAGAGAAGCTGTCGATGCGAACCGGAATCTACAAAAGTCGTCTCACAATTTGTCTGTAATCAGGTTTCAAATGTGTAAAAAATCTCCTCATCTGTATTATAAAATTCGGACACTGTACGCATTGACAACTCTTATTATGTGTCCGAATTTTCATTTTTAGCTCACCTGGTTGAGCTGACGTCCCATGTATCGGGGCTAAAGTCCCCAACGCACCGGTCATGGGTTCGAGTCCCGCTCATGACCCTCTGCTGCAAGTCCTTCCCCGATTCTTCTGCCCCACATTCCTGTCTCTGTCTCTGTTCTACCTAATAAAGCCAAAAAAAAGGCCAAAAAATATCTTTTAAAAAAAACGAAAAAGAAAACCTGATTACAGACAAATTGTGAGACGACTTTTGTAGATTACGGTTCGCATTGACAACTTCTTTTACACGCTGACCAATCTCACCTCGGACGAACGGATTGAGATACATGCAGACAATTCTCCATAGGCATGGACAAATAATGCCCCATAACAAGAGAGACTGAACGGTTGTGAGTGAACGATTAAGTCTCATGGCAAGCTTCTGGTCAGTGGTGTTGAGGTGTAAACCATAAAGGTGTTGAGGTACCTGCTGGGGTGGGTCTTAGTTTTGAAGCTTCAGGGATCTGCTGCCTTTAGAGGACGTGTTGGGTTCATGTTTTGACTCATCTTCTTGTTATAAAAGTTGCAGAATCAGTGTTGGGGTGGATGAAAATATTTCAAGCTGGAATTGTTGCATCCGTGTTCATTCTATTGACCACAAGCCGTCCTAAAGTGCTCATCAATCAGTCAAAACACCAAAACCACCAGCCTCGGACGCTGTAGGTTCCCCTCGTGCCACCAAAACACAACCGGCCGGGCGGCGGACACTCCACCAGGACGTTGGCGGTGAAACCTGTAGGTTGTGGAGTCTTTGTGGTTGGAGTTTGCTCGTTTTGCATTCTGCAGACGCTCCACTGGAGAGTTTGGAGGCCGAAACGAAGCCTTGGGCTTGTTTTCATGTTTCTTGATGTGTTTTCAAAGCAGCGATGTTTAGGCGGGCGGTAAAGTGACGAATACAAAGAATGCAGGAGCCGAAGTTTCAGCGCAGAACGTTGCATCGTAATGAGCCGGCCGCTGTTGTTCTGTCGGTTGCTTTAATGCTGGAGCTGATCGCTGAATGTTTTAGGTCCAGTTTGAGGGAGAGAAGAGACGCTTGAGGCAAAATACATCCTAAATTTGAATTTAAATACCATTAAAGTCGTCTGTACTGAATTAGACAAACAGCTGATTGTTAGAAACACGTATAAGTTACACTGCTGGCCTCTTAATGGAAGTTTTGTATCATTAAATCTGCTTTTAGATTTATTCATTTTTTTGCATGTGAACACCAGTCTGATACTGTGATGTGGCAAAACATATCATGTTTCTGACCTTATACACTGAATGTGAGCCCAAATTTCATGATGTTTGGTTTCCTCTTGAGGAACACGTGTCTCTGTAGTTAGTAAACGACTCCTGATGTCCACCAGAGTGCTGTAACTCTGACTTTGCACTGATATGATGAGAGGTATTGTATAAAGCTCCTCCAACATGTGTAGCAGTATTTAAAGTGCTGCACACTCATGCGTCTGTCTGTGCGAATTCACATTTTGGAATGCAGTGAGTGTGCGCCTCGCCAGTCTTCCAGTCGAGAACAGTTTCCTCCTGAGGGAAGTCGACTCTCTTGACTCATCCGCAGCCTGCTTCCTGCTCTTAAAGTGGATGTCATTGGTCAGTGTTAAAACTCAAACACGGTCTCTTTTAGCAGTTTGCACCCTGATGCTGCAGGACTTGCAGGACTCAGGCTTCTGGCCTCCAGAAGTGCCGCTCGCGGTCTGCTCGCCGGCTTTGAATTCCAGCTACAGATTGAGATTGTAACCGGCTTTAACCTTCTGAACTCGCAGCAGTTTCTGGGCGATTTTTTTTTTTCTCCGGCTTATTTTTCTCTGCAATATAAAGTCCTGCACCTCTATTGAAACGGCACAACCGTGGCTGCAAGGAAGAGAGAAATGTGTTCTGCAGAACGACACGGTTAAAATGACGGAATAACAAGAAAAATGAGTTTGAGTTTCTTTTACAAAAACAGGTTTTTTTTAGCGTTGACAGGTGTCACCAATACTGAAAGAAGACAACCTCCCTCCATGTTTCACCATGCAGAATGTGTCCTACAACAACTTGCTTCTCTGTTTACTGTTTTGGACCAATGCTGCGTCTATTTTATTGATCTAGTATGTTTGATTTCCTCTAATCCGTCTCCATATTGGGGTCTTTCTGAGGCAACACTGCCTGAAGTTCAGCCGAGTAGTCGCTGAATTGTTGCGTGAATGTTTATGGAGAGTGTTTGTTTTCTACAGAATCTGTTGAGGTCAAAGGGGTCTATTTTCGGTGAATTATTCAATGCGACATGGAATGGAGTGATTTTAACTAAATATCACCATTTTAATCTTAGATTCGGTTTCATTTTCCCACATTGAATTGAATTGAATTGAAGATGCTTTCTGCAAATCTGACGCTAAACAAACATGTCAGCTTTGTGTCTGAGTGAGTTTCCTGCTCAGTTATTACAACTGTAAACTAAATTGTATAATTCATCCCACTCTCACCCAACCGGTGGAGGCAGATGGCCGTCCCTCCCTGAGCCTGGTTCTGTCAGAGGTTTTTTTTCCCCTGTGGGGGTTTTTGGTTCCTTCCTGTTGCGGACTGCTGAAGCTTATAGGGAATCCAGATGTTTTGGATTGTTGGGTGTTTCTGTCTCTGCCTTTGTGAAGCGCTATGAGATGACTTGTTGTTGTAAATATGCGCTATACAAATAAAATTGAATTGAATTGCACGATTTGTTTAAGGACTTTTGGAAAGTTGAAAATCCTTCAATATTCTCGTAGTTTAGTCATAGCAGCTGGACTTGCTTGATTTTCTTGAAGACGTTTTATCCAAGAGGCTTCATCAGGTCTCACTGACTCGTTGGGAGTTCCAGAAGTTCTTTAGGAGCCTCTTGAGCCAACATCAAGTGTTAATGGCTCCTAAGGAATATAAGTGTTGGAACTCTCTTGGATGAGAAAGAAACTCAAGCATGTCCAGCTGCTACGATTCATCTACGTGAACAACCACAACCTGGAAGACTGAGAGTCTCCACAGACAAGCTCCTTCGATGTTTTACAGGTTCAGATTATTTTTTTAAAGGTAGCATGTTTTTCTAACCAGCCGACGAGTTTTGGGGTCAATTAACTCAACCAAGCAGCTATTGCATCTAAATAAAGTGTATTTTTTTGCAGTTTGAATGTATAACAGTACAGGATGTTCATTTATGCTCCATTTGTGTTTGGAAACGTATCCGCGGCCACATTTCAGTGTCATCCCGCCCCTCGCTGTTCTTCACACTGTATAAAATCTGCTGTCGTGACTCTTTCTCTGAGCGAGTCGGTGCGTAACGTCCGCTGACTGACGTCCTGCTGCTGTTCTGGGTTTCAGGGCGACTCCCTGCGGACGAACATCCAGCTGGATTTCGGTGACGGAACCGCCGTGTCGTACTCCAACCTGAGCTGGACCGAGGAGGGCATCAAGCACGTCTACAAGTCGGCCGGGATATTCCGGGTCACGGCGCTGGCAGAGAACACGCTGGGCTACGACAGCACGACGCTCTTCCTGCACGTCACATGTAAGAAACCACACGCTGCTGCTTTCCAGTAATTTAAGTAGAGCCTGTGGGGTTTGTAATTTCCACCCCAGTTCTCCTTAAATTCAACTTTCATCCACCTCCCTGTTGTTGTTCTGGTCAATTTTCTTCCTTGGAAGTTGTCCTGCTCCTTCAGTCTGGATAAAACTGTTGACACAGTCGCCTTCAGTTATTACATAAGCTCCGATCAGTTCATTTAACGGGCGGCGGCAGCAGCAGAGTGTTTGTACACTTTAATTGTCCTGCGTTTGCCTCTCAGGCTGCAGGCACGACGCTCCTAATGACTAGTTTCTCTGTAAATGTAAATTTAGACTCGGCAGCTGATCTGAAGGTAATAAAACGACACAAAACAGTCATAATTGAACCTAATTTAAAAATAATCTCAAAAAAAACATTGTGTCAAACTATTCAAAGGCCTTTTGAAGCTGCTCATCAGATTCAATAACTGGATTGCTTTTTAAATGCCACCGAGAGCGTACGTCAGTAAATACAAGTTAACATTTAAAATAAACACCTCGCAGGTTATCGCCCACGTGCTTTTATTCTGACACAGCCTACATACAACCTCGTTTTTATTTTGTAGAACAAAACGCTGCCAAACCGTAACGTCTCAACAGTTAGTCGGCGTCTGAAGGAAGATGCGCCGACGCTAGTCAGGGCTCAAATAAACACATTTAAACTGTGTTTATGTTTCCTTTTAGTGCTGTAACTTCTAAAAGGCGCCATAATGGAACACTTAAGATGAGACTGTCTGTATATTCAGACTCGGTGCTCTTTATTCTGTTGAATTGTGTTTCTGTTGTTTTGTCCACTTTGTTTACATCAAACTGTGCAGTTCAATACAGGTCAACGGGTCTGGATATGGATAAACCGCATTATTATTCTGTTGCATGTTTCTTCTCTTACTTCTGGTTCATAAAAGAGACAAACTTCTTAAGTTTTAGGCTGTTTTCTGTAAAAAGTTCCACCTGAAAAGCGTCTCGAGTTTCAGACTGAACAGCACTTATGGATCAGAACGCAACAAATCTTCCACGTAATCAAAATTGTCCACTAGAGTTATAATTGGAGGGTAAATAACAGTCTGTTAGTAATAACTCAGCAGCACCAGGGGGCTTTTCACTGCAGGAGCTCGGGGCAGGTGTGAGGTTTCCATCACAGCAGCTCGGACTGCAACGCTAACTCCAAGTGAACCAAAATAGAAACAACTATTTTCCTTCTACTTCTGGAGGCTTGTTGTGTTGTTATGGTGATTTTAATGCTGCTGTTGTTGGAGAGGAGAAGATTGCTATCGGACGACAGCATCGAGAGGCAAGAAAAATGTAGCGCTCGTTGTCCCCTTTGATGAAAACCAATCAGCGTTGAGTCCTGCTCAGGAGTTTTTCGAGGCCACTCACAAGTGTATTATCCCAGATGAGGTACTTTTTTTTTTTCCACTCTGAAAATGGCTGTGAAAGAAGTTTTACAGGAGCGATTCTTGCACTCAGTTGAACCGTAGAGATTAAAACAGCCTGCAAGTTCCTGTAGTTGGAAAACGGCGCCATGTTCTCGTTGGTCTTGTTGGTCACAATAATCCTGCTCTAAGTGGTTCTTGGATCTCGACCAGCAAAGTGCTTCTCTTGAGCCAGTTTTTCTTGGTGGAAAACTGGTTTTAGCAGTTCAAGATTAGTTACCTGCTCCAAACTGTGGCATTCAGTCCTGCAAATGTCCATTTTTTCAGCCAAGACCTTTGACGTTAGTGGTCTTAAAGGGGACATATTGGGCACATTTCCATGGCTCTTGTTGGCGTCTCTGAGGCTGCTCACAAGTACCTGAAAGTGGTACTTTTATATCAACCCAAGAAGAGGTTTTACACGAGTGATCTTGAGGTCAGAAGATGCACACAGTTTGAGGTTGCAAGTTCTTGCAGTGTAAAACGGCATCATGTTTTTGTTGGTCTTGTCACAAAACCAGCCTGTTGCCAGGTTTCCTGGCAGAGATCGGCTTCTTTGGCGAATGAAAAGCTACTTTAAGATTAGGTGCCGGCTCTAAACCGGCCCTCCAACAGCCTTGGCATCGAGCACATTTCTATGGCTGTTGTTGTTCTCTCTGAGGCTGCACAAAAGTAAGCACCCTGGAGTAGGCACCTCTTCTCCACTGATAAAAGGCTGTGAAAGAGTTTTGCAGTGTTGGTTCTTGTGGTCGGAAGATGCATAAAGGTCCAGGCTGCAAGGTCCTGAATTGGAATAGGCCTCAGGTTTTAGTTGGTCTTGTTGGTCACAACAATCCTGCTGCCAACCTTTGACATCAGCAGTTCTTGGTTTGAGTCCAGCAAAGTGTTGGTGCCACTCTGCTACCAGTTTTCCCAACAGAAATTTGGTTCCTTGTCTGTTAAAGGATTAGTTTTAATTATTACTTTCCAGCTTTGAACAAGACTTCCAGCTGCCTGTGGCATTCAATCCTGCAAATGTCCATTTGTTTAGCAGGGAGCTTTAAAGTTAGCAGCACTACAGGGACCTGCCAGGCGCATTTCCATGACTCTTGTTGCCCTTTCTGAACTCAGAAGTACAAACCCCAGCGTCGGTGCTTATTGTTCCCTGAATATGTTCCTGTAGGAGGTTCTGCTGAGGCCGTTCTTGCACAGCAAACATGCACACAGTTAAAGCAGCCTGCAGGTTCCTGCTGTGGAAAGCCTGTTTTACAACGTCTCAGCGACAGAAACGAAGCACAGCGAATGCTTCATCCATTTCAGTCGTACCACACGGCCCTCTCAGTGAATGTGTCAACCTTCAAAAAATGTCAGCAGTTGCAATTTTAAAACCAGATCCAGCCTGGTACAGAGTTAACCTACAGCGGCAATGTGTTCTTCCCGCTCGGGTATTTCCTGATACCTCCAGATAGCTCCAGGTGCTAAAATATGTTCAACTGAATGACAGCCACACTGTTGATCCATGCTAAACTGATTTGAAGTGAACTGTACTGACCTATGCTGAGGATTATGTAACGCAGCAGCTGTGATAAACACAAACTACTTTTGGGAACAAACTTGCTTATGCAAGGTTTTACTGTGGGCAGAAACAGAGACGGAGAAGTGTTCCTCTAAGGCCACTGCAGCTAATAGCCAGTTATCTGAGGATACAACACCACAACAATGACTTGTTTTAAAGTGAGGCAGCCTCTCCACAGCAACGCACAACAAATTACGGGACTCTAATGCTTTCCAGCTCTGCAGCAATAAAGCCGTGTATCATTTTAACTTTCAATGGGAATTACACAAGCTAATTAAATTAGGTGTTGAACTGTCTCTCTGTCTTGTTAGTTAGTCTTTCTCTGATTCAGTTCACTTCAGTTTAACCTCGTGGCATTTCGGTGCGTCAGCCTGCGTTTCGACACTCGTTTTTAGCTGGATTTATTTCAGCAGCAGAGGTGATGCTTTCAGGGAGAAATGCCAAAAAAAACTACCAAAAGACGATCTCTCAGCTGAGCACATTTTAATACCAGATGACTCTCTTTGCTCTCGTACACAAACGTGCGAGCGCGCCCTTAGAAACGCTCGCGCTGAGCATCTCAAAGTGGGGATAAAGATTAGTTCTGGTTAAAGAGGATGAGCGCTAACACAAGCCTCGGCGAGACGAGCACCCTGGACCACAGCACAGACCTTCGCTGGAGGTTTTCCGCGAAAGTAGTGCATTACATGTGTCCGCGGCGGGAAACCTCATCCCCGAGATTAGTGTAAAGCAACCCCGACCCTTGTCAGCTCCTATTAGGGTCTCAGCGGGGGAGGTTTGCTGCATTACCCGAAAGGTTTCACGTCAAAAATACATGATGGCGTCGACGTATTTTCACTGTTGGAATGGGGCTTTTTTTTTCAGCAGCAGACTCACGAGGGCCTTTATCCTCTATGCTGTCAGACCAGACATCATAACATCTGTGCAAAGTGTTCTCTCGTGTCTTGTCTTCGCATAAACCTGCTTGCATCTCCGACGTTACAACGAACCAGCTTTTGCTCAGCAGCTCCGAACACAAGGTGAAGGAAAGATCACGGACACGTCTTACGCTCGTGGAAGTCAACAAAACAGTCTATTTAATGTGACTGCAGACCCGTGAATCCTCCACACATGTCAGATTTATTTGGATATGTCAGGTTTTATGCGAATTAATGGCTGTTTGCAGATAACCAGGTATAGCTTTGTGGGCAGAGTTGAGTATGTCGTCGAGGTCCAATTGCTATTTATTAGGAGTTACACAAGAGTCAAGGCTGTTGGAGTCGAGGTGTGGTGTGTTTTGGTACAGCTAGGAAAGCAAATGCTGCACAAACAAATAACACAAACGTTAGTAATGATCAGAAAGTTCAGATACTTGTTAAAATCAAACCTGATTTAAATTGGTGGAAGTCAAAGTATTGTCCTTGTGCAGCGATGCTCTGCTCCCAGGGCTCCTGCAACACTTGTTACGCTTCCCCAACGTCTCGTTATGTAAACACGTCAAGGGACGAATCTCCCTGAACTGTATCGGTGACCCTTTGGCTTGGATTTCATTCTGGTGAGAAGGAAGAAGTCGAATCTGGCGAGCAGGGCAGGTGGAGGGCAGGAAAACCTGTGCATAATAACCGTAGCACAGTTCAGGTCACTTACTCGAATGTTTGCCCTCAGACACCTCAGGACGTTACAGTAGAACATCGCATTGACAGTCCAACTCCGGGGGGCGAATCACATCGTATAACTACTTGAAAGTTGAAGAAAACAGCGAGCTTGCTCCTGACCTGATTCTCCGTCTGCGGTCGTAGAGATTGCGGCTCAGCCAACGGGAAAACCGCTGTTTCTTCTAATGGTGGCTGCAAGCCCTCCTCTGGACACCACGAAGGTTGGATCATCCAGACAGAACGGGATGTTTGCTCGACGAGTTTTAGCGATTTAATGACTGACCAGAGACCTACAAAGATTCCTACGAAGCCAGTAAAAGGAAAGTGGAGGTGCAGAGGGTTTTAAGTTGGCACGAGGCAAAATAAAACAAAACAAATGACCCAACAAGAACCTGCCTGGTGTCAGGCTGAGTAAATGAAGTGAAATGAAGTGACCTTTTAATGATTAACCAAAACCACAGTCTATCCACGACGTTTATCAGAAAAGTCACTTTTTACACCCAACATTTATGAAAAACTCCTCGCAACTCCCTGAACGGCATGACCAGTGTATGGAACACCAACCGCCCACCACCAAACCAAACTCAGCTTCTTCTATGCAACAGTGGAGTCGGTTCTCCTCTATGGCAGTGAATGCTGGACCTTGAAGCCAACCCTACAGAAGTCTTTAGACGGGTGCTAGACATCAGCAAGAGCACAACCAACAGGATCCTGTATGAGGGGATACCAAGGGTGAACGAGAAGATCGCTGCAAGGACAAGGAGACCAGCAGGACTCAAAGGCATCGAGAGCTGCCAGCCAGCAGATCGGTGCTGTGGGAACCGACACATGGGCATCGGTCACGAGGACGTCCCACGCTGACGTACGTGGACGTACTCAAGAAGGATGCAGGAGCTCCAAGTACCAACGAACTGGCCAGATGTGTGGAGAACCGGAAACAACGATGGAGGGCTCGATGACCTCGCAGCTGCTTCTGGATTGAAAGACTCGAGACCACGTGGTATATACGTGTTGTTTTTATAGGAGCCGGGGTCGACCATGAGGTCAAAACAAGATTGTTATGCAAAGCTGCTGTTTCTATGGAACATTTTAGCATATTATCGGTTACTGATCCGGTCAGAGGTTTTGACCCCATACAGATAAAATGGGGTATTTTGTTGTGTGCTGATGAAATAGAACAAAACAGGTCATCAAGCCAAAAACATGCAGAAATGTACTTTTTTTTAATTAAAAAAAAACCCCTCTCCTCACCTCAGAGAACACAGTGACTGCTGTCATTTGTTCAAAAGCGCAGCAGGCACAAAGGAAAGTCAGACTTTCTCCCCAATATACAGCAGAAAAATTAACATGAAAGGAACACGCAGCTAACTTGTTAATAATAATTTCACAGTCACAACTCGACGGAGTCAAAAGTAAAGAAGAATCCGAGCCCGAGATCACACGAACACGCCGTCTTTCATCTGCCGCATCACAGCATGCGCATTGTTAAGGCAGCCCGGCGTGTACGTCTTACCTATTAGCCCATCTCAGTGCACCTGCCACCGCCAGCCTCAGACGGCCTAATTGGGGAAAGTCTGCCTGACTCACTTTGCACTTAGTGTGAAGAAAAAAATAAAAAATGAGGCAGCACATCTGAGGAAGAACACATACAGTATGATTTAGAGTCTGTTTGTTGCATCACTTTAAAGCTTTGGCTGGATTTACAGTATGTTTTGTCGCCTCTTATCGCGTTTCAGACGCCACGCAGGAAGAGTCGCCGAATGTCAGCGAGGATAAACTTTCAAAGTGAATGAGAAGTTCGCAGCCATATTTTATACAGTTGCATCATTACAGAGTGAGAGCTCCTACAGTTTAGAATTCCCATCCATCACTGGGTATTAATGCACACTTGGCTACATCTGGAGGCTTCCTCTCTACGGCTAAATCTTTTCTGGGACTTTATATGATATTTGTTCCCCCAAAATGTTTGCTTCCGTCCATTTTTCTTCCTCACTTAGTCGGAGGGTGCGCCAGGTATCCCAGAATGCACCAGACGACAGCTCGACGGTTTATCACGGCTAACGCATAGAGAAGCACGGTCACGCTCACGTGCACGCCCCTGGGCGATTTGTCATTTCACCTCTGGGAGAAAACCCAGAGCTAACCGTCTTATGAAAGTGGAGTATTTGTCTCCCTGAAAGCAGCCTCCTTGTTGTTTTTGTGTGTGTTTGAATGAGTGCATCTCATTAGAAGTGCCGATACGTAACACCGCCGCCTCTGCTTCGTCCTCAGGCCCGGTGGAGCACGTCCAGCTCCTCGCCCCCTTCGTGGTCATCAGGAACAAGGAGGTGAACATCACGGCGGTGGTGCTGCCGAGCCACTCTCGCACCGTCACGTACTTCTGGTGGCTTGGCAACAACACGGAGGTAATTACTGCAGGACAAGGCCCATTAATGCACATTTCTATTGCTTGTAATATGGCTTTTAGCTGTTATTTAAAAAAAAAAAAAGCTGCAGTGAACTAAATGGATGTTCTGAATAACAGCCAAGTATTATCATCAAGTCCTGCTATCTGGTGAAATGCCCCCAATGCTTCAGAGGGGTTTCTGACTTCATTCACGCACCAATAAGTGGAGAACAAAGTGAGCTACCTACCAAAAATAACGCCTCACAATTAAGTTCTACTACCCTGAGTGGATCACAGTCGGTGTTGGAGTTTCCTTTCACAGTTAACCCCAAAGTTGTTCATCTCCAGTGTAGATTTATAGCAAATTTCTGTGAAGCCAGTTGGTTTGATTTGGCTGAAAATGAACGAGCAATAAAAGACTTTTTAAGAAAATCCAAGCAGTCCTAACGGTCCTGGTGATGTCTTTGATGGTCTAATTTATTCTGAATCTACAGGCTTAAAATGTAAGAAAGAATGCTGGAAACAACCTTTAAACCCTGATGGATGAAGCAGCGACGACTTGTGCCACAAGAGGCGTAAAATGTTTATGGATGTCCTTATAACCTGGGATCTGTGCTTGCAGCCGGTGATCACGCTGGACGGGAGCATCTCGTACACCTTCCACAGCGAGGGCATGCACACCGTCACCGTGCAGGTGGCTGCAGCCAACAGCATCCTGCAGGACACCAAGACCATCGCAGTCAAAGGTCAGTGTCCGGTACCGCCCAGCAAGCGCAGAACCGCAGCTCCGACCGTGCCGCACGGAGAGCAGTTAAATGCTTCTCCGTCACTTCTGTGCAGATTGCTTCGGAAATAAAGCAGCCACCTACTTGAGGAAAAAAATATATCACATCCCATCCTCTGAAGAATACGTCTTCATTTGAAATGAAGTAATCCAGCATGCAGTGTCTGTAAAATGCGATGATTTATTACCGCAGGATGGGCTGGCATAAAGCTGTGACATTTTCTAATTATCTAGAAGTGCATCTGGTACATTTAGCCAAAGGGAAGTGCGGGGGATATGAGAAACCCTTCTTCTTTTCATCAAGTGTTAACTACCTGAAACTGAACTTGAGCAAAATGACAGTTGGCACAGTCTCGCCGAGAATAATGCCCTCGGATCCGAGTGAATTAATGGCTGATTCTCCCCCGACTCTCCTCGACAGAATTCTTCAAATCTCTACTTTTATCTTTCTCCCCTAATCTGGACGAGTTCAACCCCGACATACCCGAGTGGAGGCAGGATGTGGGGAGAGTAATTAAGAAGGCTCTGCTCCAAGTGAGTGGTTTTTTCATTTTCTCTCCTCCTTCCTTCCATCCGTCTGTCTGTCTGTCTGCCTTCTTCTTCCCTTCCTGTCTTCTCGTCCTCCTCCTCCTCTCTGTCTAACCCCTGCTATTTCTCAATTATTTCCCAAACCCCTCCGCTGCCCAACACTCTGGGCTCAGTGGTGCGCAAAGCGAACGCCCCTCAGGCCACCCTGTGATTCATCACCAGACAGGTGTGAAGACGCCTCTGCTTTTCCTTTCTCTCCCCGGATGGCTTTCGATGGCGCCGATTCCCCCTAATTGCAAAAGTCGCACATGGAAACGATCTCGGAGGTCGAAGCGCCGGGGTTTGAGCCGGCGCTACCTGATCGAGTGTTCGTGGGACGCTCAGCCGCTAAGTGCTGCTCATCTCCCCATTCACGGCTCATGAATAGCTGTTTGATGGCTGCGCTCGATGCCGTCTCAGCGGCGCGTCGAGCTGCAGGTGGCCGCTATTGGAGGAAGCTTTAAAGTGGCTGAAGGGGATCTCGAGAGTGACCCGCATAACCCCCGACTCAGACCCCAGCTTTTAAAGCCGATTGGTTTACCTTTTCCCTGTTTTTAGATAGATTCAAGCCTCCAAGTTTGTGCTGAATTATTTAGAGTGAACTCATATTAACGAACCCTGAACACACACTGCTTGTGTATCTGTGAACTCACTCGACACGCTCTCACACTAATCGCTGCGGTTATTAATGTTTTCTCAGGAATTTAAAGGCTTTTTTTCGTCAGCACCACCCGTCATCTTCAAATGGGCTCATCGGAACTCAATTTAAACTTATTTAATAACCTTATTTAACTATTTGGTCAGTTTGGTCAGAGCTACTTCATTAGTTTAAACTCTATACTTTAAACAGTTTCTAATTTTAATTGCAGACAGCCAAAGTAGGGATTATAGTTTCGATTTAAAGTCCATACAGTTAGCTAACAGGTCCCAGTTGTTTACCCAGACTGTTAGCTAAAATATTACCGTTCTGTATCCTCACCGTTAGCTAACAATTTCCACTTGTTTATCCACACTATTAGCTAGAAACTCCCCCAACGGTTCCCAGTTGTTTAGCCATAGTTTCCGCTAACAATTCCCAGTGGTTTATCTGTCCAGTTGTGTATCCTTGCTGTTAGCTAACAAATTCCAGTTGTTTATTCATACTGTTAGCTAACAGTTCCCAGTTGTTTAGCCATAGTTTCCGCTAACAATTCCCAGTGGTTTATCTGTACTATTAGCTAAAATATTCCAGTTGTGTATCCTTGCTGTTAGCTAACAAATCACACTTGTTTATTAATACAGTACGCAAACGATTCCTAATTGTTTATCCAGACTGTTAGCTAACAATTCCCAGTTGTTTATCTGTACTATAAGCTCACCTTTCTCAGTTGGTCTTTTTTTGTTGTTGTATTGTTAGCTAACAAGTCCTGTTTTTGTAGCCAACAACTCCCAATTGTCTTTCCATGCTATTACCTAACAATTCCCAGTTGTTTAGCCATAGTTTTAGCTAAAAAATAAAAATAAAAATCTCAATTGTTTATATGTACTGTAAGCTAATGTTTTCCAGTTGGTCTTTTTTTTTGTATTATTAGCTAACAATTCCAAGTTGTTTATCCACAGTTTTAGTTAACAATTCCCCATTGTTTATCCATGCTGTTAGCTAACAATTCCCACTTATCTATCAATGCAGTAAGCTAGCAATTCCTAATTGTTTGTCAATGCCACTAGCCAACAATTCCAAGTTGCTAATTTATACTGTGAGTCTAGTCAGAGTTCGCATTCGCTTTAGTGGTTTCTGAGATAAATTCTGAAGTTTGCTGCGTCTTAATAAGGAAACACTAACTAGCAATGAATTAATCTGGATGACCTTTACAACATATTTTGAAATAGAGTCATGATGTGTGGACATTATATTAAGACGAACTGTGAATCTGTGAACAGCAGCGACCGACGTGCGATTTTCTGTCTCGATTTCTTTAAATAATTCCTGCTCTGAACCCTTCAGTTCACGGCGGCGCCACCTCAGAGATCCACCGAACACTTTGGTTCAACCGCCTCCCTCCGCCCTTACATCACCGTCGCCACCTACACCAGTCGGCTCATATGCGGCTCATTATCCGGCAGAAAGCGCTCGTTATGCACGGAAATAAAAAAATATGAATGGACTCGCACCTGATTTTTGTTTTTCCATCTGAACGCGGGTAATCGCTGCATTCTCATAGTCAGGAACCGACTTTAATTGGTTCATTCTGGTTGTCGAACAAGCGTCTGATAAACAGAACAACAACCTCTAATGCTTCACTTCAAGTCCCGCTCGGAGTGACACGTTAAAAACAAAAAACCGGAGCAGTAGGTGAAAAACAGCAGCTTCCTATATGTGCTTTCTTTTTTATTTTATTTTATTGCACCAGTGGCTGAATTGTTCCCTTTTTGTTTGCTCTCATCTTTCCACATTATCCCGTCAGAGTTGGATATCAGCTTCTCTTTATATGAAAGTGCCGCCGTTCTGTTTACACGAGTGCAGCCGGCAAGAAAAGAAAAAAAAAAAAGTTCATTTCCAGACAAACATATAGTCCAAGTGGTGACAGGAGGGCTTGTTTTTCCTGCGTTTTGTTATAGCCGAGAAGCCGAGACGCGGGCCGGACCACGACTGATGGGCTTTTCAACATAGTAAACAACTCCCCACAACAATAAAAATAGGAGATGAGAGCGGGAACAGCTCGCTATTAAAGTCAAGGTCCATTTAACGGAGGTGAGGTTCTGCTGAATCCTTCAAGTCGTGACTTTGCACTCCTCGCCGGGGCTGATTCCGGAGCCTCCGCCGGTCCCGGCCACGCTAATGGAGGTTATTTCATTCCACTCGCTCCGTCTGCGGCCGCCTCCCTCTCATATTCCCACAACGGTTCTGGGCTCAGACTCGTACGACGCCGGCACTCCCCCGTAAGGTTCCCTCGAAGGTTAATGCGAGCTATCAAACTATCATTTCCTCGCCGCTTCCACCCCCCAAAAGGCGCCGCGACGCCTTCTGACTAAATCACAGCGATGTGATGTTTTCATCGTTTCACTCGGCTAAGCGGTCGTTATGTCGATAATTAACTCGGTTTGTAGATTTCATCCAGCGATGACTGAACACGGGCCGGATTTCATTTAATGTTTGGACGGTTTTGGTGGATTCACTGGTTAACGCTGGGATCAGAAGTCAGTTTATTAGTTTATTTCCATCAGTTTGGTCCAAACTAGACGGGAATCAACTGATTAAACAAAAAAACCACCACTGGGTTTGAAAAAATCACCAAAATTACACGATTCATTAGAAACAGACGCAGTAAAAACTGAACTTTTCGTCGTTCCTGTTCCTATATCTAAGCCTATAATCGTGATATTTATCCAAAATACCAGAATTATACATGTTTTGTTTAGAAATTCACCCAAAAAATATTTTGTTTTTACCAGATTCTGTTAAAAAAACAAAAAAAACAAATAATCAGCACTCCTTGATTTAACTTTCAGTCACTCAGCTGCGACTGTCATGCACCACGAAATTAGGAATTTTTCAACTGAACAGCAAAGAGGAAATAATAAAATATCAGTTTATGCAGAGTCAGCATGTTTCCAGTGTTGGTTGCGTCTGCTGGAACTTGGAAAATTCTTGCACATGTTGGTTCCAGATTTTTAAATGTTTTTGGAAACCAAACAATCACACAAATTCAACTTTTTTCCATTTTATTTTATCTGAATGGTCGTCACAACTCGACTAAAGACTCAAATGCACCAACAGTTTCTGCTATTTTTCAAAGACAAGCCCAGAAACTGCTGCTTGGAGTTTAACAGGTTAACCAGCTTTTGTTTGGTTCAGACTCGTGAGGGTTTAATGAGCAAACAGGTGTTCAGGGATATCTGCAGGTACGTTCCTAATGATCTGTTGATCACACTGGTCTGCTCCCATTTTGGTGTTGAAGCTTTTTGAGCTGATTTTGGACAAATGCAATGAGCTGAATCCAAATATCACATTGGTTTTGCTCAACGAGGTCAAATTTTTGATTTGATGAAACATGCAGTTTACTTGTATTTACCTTTACACATGTTTACATCAACTTGTGGATCATTTAGCTCATGAACAGGATTAGAAAATGAAAAATTTCCTCAAAAATCCGATTTCATATGAGAAATACTAAAATAAATAAATCGCTAATGTCAAGAAATGGAATCGATTTAGTGGTAAAACCGATTTTTTAAAATCCAGTTTGCATAAAAATCTGACCTGATGCAGAAAAGCAGATGTTTGGATTCATCGCTGCAAAAATGTCCTAAATCAGTTAAAAAATCCTAAACACAGTATTTTTTATAACCCAGTGTGATCAGTTAAGATAAAATTGTAAAAACAACATGCAGACATAAGTTATAAATTCAGGTTTTTATCTAAAATAAATGTATTAAAGGGCGGTTTGAATAAAAAGAAAAATAAGTGAAGCTAAAACTTTACAAATATCTTTATAAATTTCCACATTTTCTGCTAATAAATCCGACAGTCGAGCTGAAATTACTCTTAAAACGTGTTGATTTAAGCTGGATTGAACTGAGACCAGAGCTTGGATCCGGTTCAGGCTGTGATTTATGACACCGTCACGTATCCGCCGGCATCTCTGCGCTTCTGTTTTCTTGACTGTTGGTTTGTTTTTACAGAGTAAATTAATCACCGGATTATCTCACAGATCTGGTTGAAGTTTTACCGTCTTCAAGCAGCATCTCTTTAAATAAACCTGCCGACACCTGAGCGTTAGAAACCCGACGTCCTGCCTCCATTCGATGTCTGTCCTCGGCGGTGGATTTACCGGCGACGCGTTTTTAAACTAATGACTGATTGAGAGCAGACGCGGTCCGAGAGCATCGATTTTGCCGCCGTCGCCTCCTTTGTCATCCCATTCACTGCTCTCGCTGCAAGACGGCTATCATTTGCTACTTTGGCGCTCAAACGGTGATTTCTGCGCCCGATAATTGATGTGTTTGGCTCTCGCCGTCCGCCCAGACCACCGAGGAGGCATGAAAACATCTGAACACATCGGGGGCTGGGGAATGAAGAGCGACGCCACCCGGGCTCTGCCTCCCTTTGTCTGAATAAAAGCTTTAAAAATGCTTCCCGGCAAACAAAAAAACAAAGCGCTTAATTGGCTTCATGTGTGGGTTTTTTAAAAATCAAAATAAAGAAGCTTTTATCGGGTGAACGGGGCGACAGCTGCACGGCGCTGACCAGATGTACGACAGGGCTGCAGCACCTGAGCCGGACCTGTGGACGCTAGACCAGGAAAATAAGATTTAACTTCAGCAACGTTAGCTAACATCAAACTGAGCAGAACAACGCCTCGGCTTCTCTTCAGAGTGAAAGAAAAGACTCAAAATGCAGAAATACTTGTTGTCTATCCGCAATAATAGAGCTCGAGCTGTTTGTCGTTCCTGCACGTAAAAGTCAAATCTAATTAAACTGTATTTGTGCTGCGCGTTTAACACACAAAGTGCTTCACGTGACGCATTAAACACTTAAAAAAAAAACACTCAAATTCACAGTTAAAGCGTATAAAGGTAAAAAAGGTAAATTATGAAATAAGTGCAGACGAGTTTAAACCTGAATCTCTAGAAGACGTAAAAGGGATGCGTTAATGAAAAGCAGTCTGAAGGTTGGTTTTTACAAACAGCCACTAAAAAATCAACATACGTCTGTATTAATGTAAAAATATCCCACTTGATGGCGTGTGGTTGGAAAATTAGATTAGCTGTGTGTTAGAAATGATGTGAAAATGAAATAAAAATGAGTGGAATCAGCCTGTAGAACCACACAGCTGTTACCAAGACTGGGAAACAACACACAGTTGATATTTTCCCTTTTTATATTTTTTAGTTTTTACACTCGTCTCCTCTCGGTTCTGCGTAAACACAGCCTGCAGTTCAACCGAAAACTTCCTGAATTTTCGTCACGTGACTGTTTCCTCGCAGGTGATTCGATCGCAGCATCTCGGTTATGCCAAATTTTTAGCATTTTACAGAATATAGTCACTAAAAATCATTTATTTTTTGCTCATTTTTAAATAAAACACATAAAATAAAGCGAGTTTAATGAAACATCCTGATGTTTAGCTGAGACTCGGTTGTTTTTTCTCAACGACAAAACCAAAAATAACTTTTGATTTGTTCAAAAGCTGTCGGAAAGTTGAAATCCGATGATTCCAGCTGTCGCTTTCTATGACGAGTGGGATCGTTTTAATGATTACAACCAATAACAACAGGCTTTCTAGCGAGTTCTGGGGTTCAGAGGGTTAAACTAGTTGTTAATATCTGGTGTATGATGAGAATTCAGTCATTAGTTGTAGAATAAACCAGGATGAAACCAGAGTTTTCTTACTTTTAGGTTAATCTTAGTTGAAATGTCCAGGACATCTGTAATATTTCTGTTTTCTAGAATAGAATAAAACTTTATTGATCCCTTCGGTACAAAACCTCAGGGAAATTGCGACATATAAATTTCTATTTCTCACCAACCAACCAACCAACAGCTGGAACCAAACCTGACATCACTGCTGCTGTTATAAACCGGCTCTCTGTGGCCGGAGATGTTCCACGTCCAGGAAACTTTCTGCTCTACAGTCCAACACAAGCGACGACAATCCGTCTGTAGCCGTAACAAAACCAGAAATATCCGCCTCGGGATCGTCTCGCGCCTCGTTCCTACGACAGCGTCAGGCGTTGAAGCTGCAGGAGGACGTGGAGGAAAAGGTCAGAACTTCCTTCTTCATCTCTGTCGGCTTCGGTTTCGCTCCGTGAAGCAGAACTGAGCTGCAGGAGGAGAAACGCCGGTTACATGGAGAGAAGACTTCCTGGATTTACTGACGCTGGGCGGATTCAGAGTTTATGTTTTAAAACCAAAAAAAAAAAATCACATTCATGAATAAACGTTCTGGATTTCCATGTTTGATTTAACCTTTATTGTCTGAATTAGTTGGTGTTTTAGTCGAGTTTATAATATTGTAGGAGTTTAGCCTAAATATTTAAATTAATTACATTAATGTGTAACAGACTTAACTTATTAAAAAACTTAACTTATTTAAAAAAAAAAAAAAAAAGGGATCTTCGCCACTAGTATTTAAATTAGTCAAGTGAATTTATTTAAGTAATAACTTTAATATTTGATTAGCAGGTTAATTAGTGTAATATATAATATTCTGTGGCCCTAACTTCATTTTTAATGCATAAAAAAAATATATAAATTAGAAGATAAGTTTGTGTAATAAACAATATTGTATTGCTCGAACTTAATTTCTAATAAATACAGAGAAATGTAAATTGGTCAGGTGAATTTGTGTAATATAAAAAAAAATGTAGGGCCATAACTTAATTTATAATAAATAACTAAAAATCTAAATTAGTCAGGTAAATGTATATAATAAAAATTAAAAAAAAAAATATTGTCGGGTCTAAATATTTGACCTAACCAGGTTGATTTGTACATTTAACAACAGTGTAGGACCTTAATTATTAATTTAGTCCAGTGAATATGTATAAGTAATGTTGTAGGGACTTTAATATTTAATTAGTTAGTTTGTATAATATGTATATAATAATGTAGGTTCTTTTAGTTTAGTGTGTTTGTATTATAAATATTAATGTAGTCAAGTAAATCTGTAAAATAATTATTTTAATAGTCATTATTATTATGTAAATTAGCCAAATAAATTTGTTTAATATATATTTTACTGTCTTAACCTTAAAATTTTAAATATTCAGGTTAATTTGTATTTTATATAATAATGTGTTGCCCTAATTTTAATATTTACATCAGCCTGATGAATGTATAATTAATATTGTAGAGTCCTAACATTTATATTTCATTTAATAGAATAAAATACTTCACAGTCTAACATTTAAATAACCATGTCTAATGTAATTAATGTAATTTTTCATCAGCTTTAATGCATAAAAACATGAAAGAAGAATCACACATTTGTTTGTTTGCTGCATTATTTTACGTCCCGGTTTTTAAAAAAAAAATCCTCCTAATTGAGCCTAATGACAGAACAGCAGAACCAGAGGAGGAGGAAG
This sequence comes from Stegastes partitus, assembly GCF_000690725.1. Classification (NCBI taxonomy): domain Eukaryota; kingdom Metazoa; phylum Chordata; class Actinopteri; family Pomacentridae; genus Stegastes; species Stegastes partitus. Next base: position 44,648 of record NW_007579495.1, on the reverse strand, counting down.
CAGAAGATCTGAACTGTTGCTGCTTAATACGACCACTTTGCTTCCAGCAGCGACTCGCAGCAGCCAATTACACCGCCGGCAGTCTGAGTGCATAATTGACGTCTATTTATAGACCACAAAGCAAACTTCTTATGGAAGCGACGGCAGCCGACGATGTAAAGAAGCTGCTCTGAGTGTCCTCGTGTTGTCTTCGGTTTTCAGCCGCTTGGTTCGTAATGAAGCTCGTTTGTTTCGTTGCTGCAAACGGACTTTAAACGAAGCGAAATCTGCAATAAAACTCATCTGACAGCGACCAGAGACGCTGACGCCGGTGGTTCGGTGACAAATATCTCATCAGATATCTCGAAATATGCAGCAAATCGTGTTGCTGGTGCGTCACAGAGGTACAACCTGTGTGGAAAAAGGCTTTTTTAAACCTTATTTTGGGGCGAAACCACCAAACTTTGGTTCTTTTATCAGGTCTGACAGCTGATTCTGGAACCGTCGGGGACCTTCGGCTCCACAGTTTTTGATTTGCTCCAAACTTTTTTTTTTTTTCATTTCGTCTCTCTGCAGAAACAGAACGAACTCCTTCCTGTCGCGCTTATTGAATTCATAAACGTTTCTGAATGTAAAGTCTTCAGCGGTTTCTGTGAAAATAAATGTTCCCACAACTTCCAGCTGTGACTTTAAAGTTTGTTCTCCATAAAATATCCGGCAAGAGAATCCGTTTTGATCCGGTTTCCACGACGATCAGGAGAATAAATTCACCGCTAAAGTCTTGCTCAGGTTCCAACACGAAATTAGCTTTAAAAATATGTCAAGGCAGGAAAACGTCGTCCGTTATCACAATAAATACGCAGGAAAAAATACACAGAACTACTGGAGAAGTCCCCAACAAACAGGGTTTATATCTGCAAAGGAGGGCATGAAAATAAAACATATGTCAATAATTTAAAAAATTAAATCTTAGTAATATTTGGAGAACTAATTTGAAACTCCAGAACAGAAGATTTAGCCACTGGTGTTTGTGTTTTGGTGGCACAACTTGTCAAACCTGCTCAATCGGTTGTAAAAGTCGTGACTCGATAATTGACCCTTAACAATCCTAAACCTTGCTATCCGACACAACCCATAAAAACAGCCTTAACATAGCGACAGCCTTGGATTCTGACTCCGACATGACATTTAATGTCACCAGTCAGGATGACGGCGTATTATCTGACTGAACAATCCCACAGATTGGCTACGTTCACACTGCAGGACTTGATGCTCAATGAGGATTTCTTTTGTGACTTCCTTCACGTTTCCAGTTCAATGCGACTTGTATGTGATCTGCTGTGTGAACTTCATACGAGCCAAAAGTGTCCCGCATGCGCAGAAGAGGACACGACGACGTCACACGCAGCGAGCGTGCTCAGTGTTTATGGAAGTAAACATGGATGGTAACGGTGGAGCGTATCTGCCCCTCCCCCGTCGCCACCGATGGAGGAAACAGAAGTGTGAGCGCTAACTAAACTAGCATCAGCAGCCAAGTACTGCCTGTGTGTTCTGGACACTTCCACCCCGTCAGAGCGCTGCCCCGGGGTGGAAGTGTCCCCAGACTGCACCAAATATTCTGATATTCATCATTAATTGGGCCTATTGGGGCTATTGGGACCAGCCCTACTAGTCATTGTAACAACTATGAACAATGAATATTAACAACTAATGATCCTTCCAGCATCAAGCCCTCCTCGTATCTGGACCTCTGTCTTGACAATCCGACATAAAAGAAGGTTTTACATTTAGTGTCGGATTATCGAGTCACGACTGTGTATATATTTGATGTTGCATTATTGTGACATGAAGCTACACGTGGTTCAGAAAACATTCCAAGCTTTCCTTTTTTTTTCATTTTTAGATTATCATTATTCTTGAATTATCCAATATCGGAGGTTCTGAATTGACATCATGATGAGAAATCACAGTGAAAACTTCAGGTGTTTATCTTTAATAGTTTCTGAGGTATTGTTGGTCAGTGAGCCTCATATTTCAAGGTGAGGAAAAAACACGCTGACAGTTGGTCTACGGGAGATTTTTCTTTCCTGTAAATTAGTATTTATTTACGTCCTGGTGACCATTAAATCCACAGCTGTGACAAAGAACAGATGTCTGAGGAGGATTTGTGGTAACTTCAGGGTTAATTCTGTGTTTTTTTTATGGCCGGTTAGACTTAGACTGACTTTATTAATCCCCAGAGGGAAATCCGGTTGTTACAGCAGCGTGACTGTTCAGCAAAGAGGGTAAACAAAAGCAAACAGACAACACAGAATATTATAAATGAGATAGAAATATAGAGAGTATAATATAAATATATATACGAGAGAGATACAGAAATGTGCAAATCATAGATAAGCTTACAGATATAATGAATGTAGAGCGTGGTTCTGCTTATATTCAAGATAACGGATCAGTGAGAATAAAACACGTCCTACCGACCAATCAGCTTCTTATTGAGCTGGTGTGCAGATAATGGAGGGTCTCCGAGAAGGGCAGGACCCTTAAGAGTCCGTCTAAACCCTTTTCTTTCCCTGATGAGCAGAAATATGAGAGATCTCAGTGCACACAACTCTGTGCTTTATTTTATTTTTTTCTTTCTTTGTTGACAGCTAGAAGTTCAGACCCGTTTCATTGTTCTCTGAGCCTTTGTGCGGCGATACGATCCTGAAACAGGAACTGACAAAGCACGAAAGCCTTGTTGACCTTTTCAGATTTGCGCTTAGCCGACTCACCGGTTTTAATTCTGTTTTTATATTTGATCTTTGCTTTTCTTTGGCTCCCGAGACGGTTTCACGCCGGCAGCTGAAGGAATAACTGTCTCACGCACCACGAAAACAGGCTTCATGCGAGCAGCACATCCAGTGGAATGGAATTAGAAGTGTTTTAAGATGGACTTGTGCTGTAGTATAGTTTTGAATTCCTCTCATTTGCTGAAGATTTTAGAGAAATGTGTCGCTGATCTGTCCACGTCTGGTCATCTGGTGCCAATACAGTCACATTCAAACCCCTTTTTCCACCATGAAGAACCAGGTTTTAGTTACATGTTGGTGCTATGGCTTCGTTGGATCCAATCTAAGAACTGGTTGCTTTTCCATCTACAAGGATCCAAGTTAGGCCCACGACATATGTCACTGCATACGTAGCCGTTTACCGAACAACACTCAGAAGTCTACACAGGACTCCAGACTGACTTTTTTACTGGTGCGACCAACTTTCCCACCTTGTCACAGGCAAAACATACAACTTGCTGAACAGTTTCTTCTTGATAGACGCTACAGTTTGCGATGTTCCCTGAACGCCCCACATAGCAGGCTGTGGTAGCTGCTGTTGGTGGCCGCGGTGAGTACGGACCGTGAAAGCGTGGCCTCACGATCCTTCTGACTTTTTTGGGTTTTAAGCAGCAGGTGTCAGAAAAGTTACCACAGGGATAACTGGCTGGTGGCGGCCAAGCGTTCATAGCGACGTCGCTTTTTGATCCTTCGATGTCGGCTCTTCCTATCATTGTGAAGCAGAATTCACCAAGCGTTGGATTGTTCACCCACTAATAGGGAACGTGAGCTGGGTTTAGACCATCGTGAGACAGGTTAGTTTTACCCAGGACTCATTCCAGTACATCTGTGATCGGACGAGGGACGTCCTGGTGAAGAACAACATAAATCATCGCTTGTGATTCGTCGGCCTCGGTGGTCACCATAACCCCGCCCCCAGCCCCTGACGTACTCGGTGCTTAGCTCTGGCCCAGCAAAGAGTTGGTGCTTGCTGAGCACCAGTTTTGAGAAGCTGGAGCTTAGGTGGTGGAAACACAAAGAACTATCAGGCACTAGAGCTGGAGCCGGTTTGGTGGAAAAAGGGTATCAGACACTCTGGTTGACCAGCTTTGCATGACGTTTATTCAGTTTAGTGAAGCCAGATTATGAAATATATCCTGGATACGTTAAACTTAACTTGTAATTTAGGCGCCTGGTCTTATTAGCCCAAAGTAATTGGCTGAAGGTGTTACCAAGATGGGTTAGGGGGTTAATTTCCAGGCCCTTGAAGTCCATAGAGGTGGGTCGTCCTTTAATTTGCTTTTTTTCCATCATTTCTGAGCCACGAAACATAATCAATACAGAAGATAGACACGTGAAACCTTAAAAATTGCAACCAGTTCAGTTTTACATCCACTGCAAAAGACTAAATCAAACATCAGTATTATGGGATGTATCATAGTTTGAACTGCAGCAGTTTATTGTCTATAAGAGTCATAGAAACAATCACTGGTATTCTCAGTGTGTTTTCTGTTTTCTGTTAATTCACCAGAGAAAACTTAAAAAAGTGCGTCTTGGGTAAACTTTTAAAGGTCATCTTCCAGCCATGATTCCATCTGTTACAGAAAAATAAACGTGCTTCACAAAATTGAGATTTTGGCTGCAGATTGTCGCACCTGGAGTGGATGTAAAAATTGATTCGGTTGCAGTTTTTAGCAGAACTCCGATGTGTTTTTTCAGCTCTGAAAATGTCAGGCATCTATCTGCTGATGAAGTTATGAGGCTCAGAAACGATGGAAAAGTAAATTATAAAGTGTGAAAATTCGAGCCGCGCTTCTGTTTGAGAGCCTGAAAATGTTCATAGTCTGAAGGTAAATCTTTGAACGGCTTCATTAAATAAACTAAAGTTATTGTGCGTTTAAAAAAAAATCTGAACTTTGGTTTCTTTGTAGGTTTTATCGTCACTCACTGCTATACTGAGCTCTGTGAGAAAATGCTAACATGCTAAGCTATGACGGTTTGCATTTAGCTCACCTTCACAGATCTGCTTGAATGTTTGCTCACTGGTGTTTTATTTTCCAGTAAATGATGACATGTTAGCTAAATGTCATGTAGACGTACAACACCTTCTAGAAAACTCCCCATACAGTCCAGATGTGACCAGAATGACCCATTCCCATCAAGCTGGCTGAGTGATTTTTAATGTTATTTTAGAATCCACAGTGTGATGTCTAACGAAGCGTCCTTCTACCTTGTGCCAGGTGTCGGACTTCCCGGAGGAACAGCTTCTGGTCGCCGTGTTCCCAGGAGTTCCAACAGCCGCTGAGCTCTTCCTGTTACCTCACAAGAACCAATCAGAGGGCAAGAAAAAGAGCGAGGAGGAGCTGGAGCGGGTACGGCTGACTGTTGCTGGGTTTGAAGAGCCCATATTGTCCTTATTTACAGGTTGATGATTGTATTTTAGGGTCTACTAGAATATGCTTACATGCACCTCTACCCAAAACACTTTGTGTTAACCCTAGTCTACTGAAAAAAAACAGATTTCTTCAAAGTAACGTCAATTAATTAAACAATAAAACATAAAATAAGCTAGTGCATAAGTGTTTACCCCCTTCAAGTCAGTATTTAGTTGATGAACCTTTGGCTGCAGTTCCAGCATTGATCCTGTGTTGGTCTCAATCAGCCTGAACATCTGAACAATTTTACCTCCGTCTTCTTTGTGAAACTGCTGAAACTCTGTCAGCTTACACAGGGATCATGAGTGAACAGAACTTTTCAAGTCCAGACATAATTCTCAGTTGGATTGAGGTCTGGACTCTGACTGGGCCTCCAGAACATTCACCTTGTTGCCTTTAAACCATTTCTGTGGAGCTTTAAATAAAGATATGTAAGGATAAAGGACTGATCTTGGCTCCATTAACGCTAAACAAATCAAACCTGAAGGTGGACAAGGGGCGACTTATCTGCTAACGTAGGACTTGGATTGACGTCAACACCGTCAGGATTTGTGTTTTCTGTGGGGGGAAAAAAACTCCCTTTGGCAAAATATGGGCTCTTTAACAAACAGTTCATCACCTGCAAAGCTAAAATAACCCCTGTTGTATGTGTTTAACAGGCATCCGACATAATCGTCAGCGCGCTGAACCAAAACCTGGTGGAGTTTGAGCTGAAGCCTGGCGTCAGGGTGATCGTCTACAACACACAGTTAACGCTGGGTAAGAACCAAACGTGTCCCGTCAATACTGCCATTGACTGATCAACAACCACGATACCAACTCCCCGGGGTAATTAAATCACGCCCGAGCATTTTCTTATTTTCTTGTCTCTCATTCCGAGGTGTAATGACCGTGTTTTGACAACAGGAATTTTTCTTTGGTCCACCAATTAAAATTCCTGTCAGCCTGCCTCCATCCCAAGCGAAAGGACGCAGGGGAACGAGGGAGGGGGTTTGATTTTAAGTGGAGCTCCTTGAGACGAGGGATCTTTTATGCCCGCCATCAAAAGCTGAACATCTGTTCTATTTCTTTTACAGCCATCCAACCACAAAATGAGTGTTACACTGAGTATAATTATGTTGATTATTTAGTCCTTGAGAAAGAACAGTGTACAATTTGAGGGCAGAAGCAGAATTCGGAATTGCTCGAGAAGTCAACAGCACTGCTCGGTTCTTAACTGCTTGGAATCAGAAGGCTGGCTGACATTCGAGACCCTCTCCTTGGCAGCAAAGCAAATTGCTGTTGTTGAGCATCAAATCAGCGCTGATTCGTGGTGGCACAGTGATTGTAAATAACAATGTATGACTGGAAAACTCTACTTTTTTTTATTGGCTCAGGGTTGGCTAATCCTCAGCAGCTCTCGTCCCTGCTGCTGCTGCTGCTGCTGCTGCCGGACACATGGTGGCTCGTATTCGTTGCTTGGCTGGTTTCATTAGGTGCACACAGCCATGAGATGTTGTAGCTCAAAGTGCAGCGTATTAACAGCCTGGCATGTGCTGCTCTCTAATGACATTGGAGGTGTACCCAGCTGGATCCCTCTTTATATTTCACCTCCCGAGAAAAAGGTCTAAGAAGCCTTCAAGCTTCTGGAGAAAGGTCAGCGGCAAACGTGCCTCCGATTCCGGAGCGCCGCGGAAACCTGCGATTTTTCCTTCGACGACAGAAATTAATGCGTTCCTCAAAAATAATGAGAAGAATTTGGGTCGGACGCCTCGCGAGCTTAAACCACGTCGTGTGATATTAATCATGCCGGATGCGTGTTTGGTCGGTTTCTCGTTTGAGATTAATGTACGTGCATTTAACCATTTCAAATCCAGCTGAAATGTGTGGACTCTGTGCTTCTGACACACTTCGCCGCATGGCATCAGAAACAGCAATTTCATGCTACCGCACCTTTGTGACATTTGAGATATTAAAAATAAGAGCATCATCTCATAACGCATCGTCGCTATAGGCAGCATAGACACTGAAGTTCATAATGATGTATACCACATGCCAGATGTTGATTTGTAGTGAATTTTAAGGTTTCTTCTGACTGGAAGTGACATGTATAAGAGACTAAATATGTAACGAGAGATTGCGATGTTAATTTTGAATTTTAGCTATTTATATGTTACTTCCTTTTATTTTTGCTAAAAATGCCATGTCCAGAATTGGTCATAGTCATGGTCCTGATCTTTTCTACCATGTTGTAGAGAGCCCCATTAACCATCAGCTTAGAAGAGATGACACAGTGGTTCTCTGTCAGTAGAAAACAAGCTTCGTTATGAGGCTCCATCACTGAGAGAAAGTTGCGTATTTTGGCCACGTTCAAGTGTTTCTAGCGTCCAATGTCCACAGTGCAAAGCGTCATGAAAAAGTCCAAGAAGTTCCACACTGTGAAACATCTCAAAAGGTTTCTAGGAAGGTAAAAGTGACTCCTGCAGTGGTAAGAATGTCCAAGAAGAATCCAAGGACCAGCACCAAAACCATGACTGTAACAACAACTGAACAAGGCTGGTCTCCATGGACTCCACTTCTCCGTAGATTCAACTTGACAAAGTCAAAAGCTTCTGGTTATCAGTTTTGTGGTTGGATGGCATGAAAATGAAAAAGGAGAAGCATTCAACTCCAAGAACATCATCAAGTAAACAGCAAGGTGAAGGTTGTGGTGGAAGACATCGGATGGTCTGCAGAAAAACTTCCAACAAGACGATGATGTGGAACTTTCAGCCAAAGAAATGGTGAATTCAGAACAACAACAAGAATCTGTGGAGGAGCTGGAGACCAGAGTGACGGAGAGGAAGCTTCAACCCAACGAGGAACAGAATCCCAGTGGAGACAGTTTGGTGGCGTTTATAAAAAGTCAATGTCTTCCTGTCTTCTGTCACTTGTTTATGCCGTTTCCAGCCAAAAGAAAGCAGTTGGTCGTGTGAAAATTCACTACAAATCTGAATTTGATACGAGAAACGATCATTTTGGGCCTTGATCTGCTGCAAATGACTAATTCTAGAAACTTTCAGCCACGTTTTAAGTTATTTTATTTGCGTGATGACTGGTCGGTTCATTGGTCCGACACTTTGCTGTGAAGGTCTACACAGAAGATAAACCCCGACTTCATGGATTATTGACAAAATCTAGTTTATTTTAGGCAAATTATTAAACGAGACATGTCGAACAAAGTGATCTGGCACTACTTTCAGCTATTACTTTGTTGTACATGTGCACCAGTTGGCACCATCCACCACTTACGTTACCATAGTTTTTACGCCACTAAATAGTTATCTGTAGAACCACAAGCTTTATCACTGTTTTCAGTCACCACATATGATTTCTCTACCAAATGTTCATAGAAAATATTTGCACATTTCTTACTTTAGAGATGCTTAATTTTGTTGTACGCTGCAATGAAAATTCTTTTCTGTTCCACCCCAAATGGTGACGACGACCGCATCAAACCTGCTGGTAAATTTCGGAGACGTAAATTTCTATTCATCTGAGTGGCAGCAGGCTAAGTGGGGCATTCCTCATGTATATTATGTTACATCAGTACGTTAAAGTGTAGATTTTTCTTTGCAGGAAGTTAAAAATGAAGACAAACCTTCTCCGTGTCCCCTTTTCCGCCCCCCCACAGCTCCGTTGGTGGACTCCAGCCCTCGACACAGCAGCTCGGCGATGCTGATGCTCCTCTCGGTGGTGTTTCTGGGCCTCGCCGTCTTCCTCATCTACAAATTCAAGAGGTGCGCATCTTCCTTCTGATTACTTCCACCTGCTGCACTTACAGCCGCAGCTTGTAGAACCGTATCTATTACCATGCTCTCCATTATTGATGACGCCAGATGAGCCCATCAATTACAGCCCAGTTTGCCGGTTTGAGTCCCTCCAGAGGTTGCGGTCGTGCTTTTCAATCATTCCTCGGCAGACACGTGCACCAATCACTGTTAAAATGCAGGAAGGAGGGGAAAAAAAACAGACTATTAAATGGTTTAATATGCGGTTTCTGTGCCGCGGCTCTTATTTGCTGAATAAATTATTCATACTCAAAATGAATCTCTTGAAAATGGGAAAGCTGTCATTAATTATGGATATGAAATTTTTCCCATTAGTCTAAAGAGGATGCATTTTTCAAGAAATCTCACAGTTGACAAAACAGAGCAATTAATAACCAAAATGAAAAGTAATTGGAAATAAATTGGATAGTGACTAAATAAAGATGTATATTAGGTGTTATAAATGCAGATGGGGGAAAGATACCAGTGTTATTGTAATTTTCGAGACCACGCCGAAGTTTCTCTTATCGGCGTCGGGAAACAGAACTATTTTCTTTTGAAATTAGCTGCTGAATACATGACTGGGGATTTAAGAAGGCCGTGAAAAAACTCAAAACTTTCTTGTTTTCACTTGTTTTTCTAACATGGTTCTCGTGGCTCTTTTTTTCTCTCGATCTCCTCTTCAGAAAAATACCTTGGATCAACATCTACGCCGAGGTGAACCAGGAGAAGGAGCAGGAGATGATCGGCTCGGTGGGTCAAGGCGACAGCACGCCGAAAATCACCCTGAGTGAGTTCTCCACATCCAAAGAACTCATGGAGAAGGAGCTGGACGCCAGGGTCAAACGTAGGTCCAGCTTTCATGCTTACATCGATGCTTGATGGGAGTTTGGCCTCCAGATCTGAGGCTGTGTCTGAAATTATGTTGTGCGTTTTCCTTGTTTTACTGCTTATTTTACACCCTGTGCAGTCACTCAGAGTTTCCCACAATGCACCAGGACAAGTAAAGATGGTCACTAATCAGCACATTGTACCATGATGCATCACAGGAGAATGACAGACAGACCACAGAAATGAGGACTGGAGGCATTTCCACAGATATCTGACGCATGTTTTATTGTGCAAAGACGCATTTTTCTAGTATTAGGACACATTTTTGTAGTATTAAGACACATTTTTGTAGTATTAAGACACATTTTTATGGTACTAAGACACATTTTTATAGTAATTAGATGCATTTTTCTAGCATTAAGACACATTTTCGAGTAATAAGACACATTTTTAAGGTATTAAGACGCATTTTCTAGTGTTAAGATGCATTTTTTCTAGTATTGAGATGCATTTTATGGAGTTAAGACACATTTTTTATTTAATATTAAGATGCATTTTTCTAGTATGAAGACGCATCTTTACAGTATCAAGACGCATTTTCTAGCATCACGACATATTTTATATTGTGAAAGTGTATTTTATAGCATTTAGATGCATTTTTATAGTGTTAAGACACATTTTCTAGTCTTTAAAGTTTTTTTTGGTATTAAGACGTATTCCCTTGCATTATATTTTAAAGTGTTAACATGTATTTGAAGACATACTTTCTACAGAATATATTTTTTTCTACATGTGTAGTTTGTCTAAATGACAACAGGCACGAGATGAACCTGTGAGTTTTGGTGTGAAAATGTTAAAATTAAAAATAATCATTCGTGTTGAGATGTTTAATGGAGGCAGAGCAACTTATGACAATACAGACACAGAAGAAAGGTATTTTCTGTTATTAGTTTATGCAGTTGGTTCACTACTGTAGTGTAGGCGCATTGATCTGATGTGTTTTTATTTTAATTATTAGAGACTCGAGTCTAAACGTGTTCACTTTGCTGAGGAGCTTCTTCATAGTTCACTATATCGTATTCCACAGACAGGAGGGAAAGACACAACCGGTTTCTTTTGCGTAAGAACATCAGCGTTTTTTAAAAAATTACTCAGAGAAGCATAAAAACAGGCCTGAAAGAGCCGAGCAGCAGAGCAGCAGCAGCACAACAACCATCACCCGGTTTGACTTGTTCAACAACATCTCAGCCCGACGCAAACACAACAAGATGTCGTGAGCGAACTGCTGCCCACTCCGAGGCTGCTTTGCATCGTTACCGGCGGCGGGAAGCGGCGCGGGTCATCTGGCGAGTAGCAGTCGGTGGATTGGTTTGGCTGTGAGACAGTGCAGAAGACGGTTTGGCTGCTTCTGACCTGCGTGTTGATATTCAGAGTCGCTGCAGAGGATGGAAAGCTGCAGCCCCGAGCGCCCAGGCCGCCACTATTCAGATTCATTTCCAGCAGAATACATCTCTCTTTTTTTATTCCCCTCAGTGTTCATTGTTACTGTTTGCATAAAATCTGTATTCCTGCACTATTCCTCTTATGAAATCATGTAGCACCTTGATTCAATACAGCAGGCGGCGGCTCATAGCGAACAGGAAAATGTAATAATACCAGCAGACCAAAGTGCAGCTGTGAAAATACTTTGGAAAAGCACATTAGATTGAATATAAAAAAGGAAAGAAAAGAAAATCATATTGTAATTAAATTTATATTTGCGGCTGCAGGAGAAGAGGCTGTGAGGACAGCAGCGAAGCTTTATTTCAACCTGCTGCGTTTCCAAATAGATGTCAGGCTAATTCCACACCTTTCACCTCCTTAATAGAGATTCAGGGAAATGCTTTAGTCGGACAGAAGACACGAGCTCCCCGCGGACCCTTAAAGAAAGCTGGTTTTTACAGGAAACGTTCTAAATCTTTATTTTTTTTTTAGTCCGACTGAAAGGAAAAACAGAAATTATCCGTCTGGATTGGACGTTCTGTAAAGTGCAGGGCGCTCACAGGAAGATGAAAACCTGACATTAGAAAGAGGAAACTGGTGGTTCTGTAGAGGCACAG
>NW_007579495.1:10743-31534 GCF_000690725.1 Stegastes partitus | reverse complement strand
CTTTGCAGCAACAGTTTTCTGAGACATTTCATTTTAGGACGTCCAGCTGTCTTTCTGCTCTTCTTCCGATAAATACGGACAAGTTTTAAGTGAATTCGGACAGATTTTTGGTTATTTTGTCCAAATCAGAGTCATTTGGGGCAGAATTTGGTTGATTTTGGGACCATTTTTGACACATATTGGAAAGATTTGAAGTGATTTTGGTGATGTTTTGAGTCATTTTGGACCAGTTATTAGTCGTAGTTCCAGGTTGCAGTGAGCAGAAACACAGCGTCATCTTCCATTTGATTCAACGTCCTGTCTGTTGACTCCATGTCTGATAAATAAAGATGAATTTTAGGTCATTTTGGACGTCTTTGGCTGAATTTGGGCAGGTTTATTTCTTTAAGGAGACGTTTTGAGAGGATTTTTGAGACGTTATAAACAGATTAGTTTAATTTCAGACACTGTTTGGATGATTTTGGGCAAATTTTGAATTATTTTGAAGGACTTGTTTTAATGAATTCAGACAAATTAGTTTCATCAGTTGTAGCTCCACAGCTGGGATTCCTCTCATCAACATCTCATCCTCCATTTGATTCAGCAATTCATCTCTAAACTCCACTTTCAGTTAAGTCCTTTTGGACAGGTGTTGGAGTGACTTTGGACAAAGTATAAGTTGTTTTTTTTTTGCATCCGATAAGTTTGGCCTCAATCAAACTGAAACGATCTGTGACCGTCCTCGTCAAATCAGAAACAAACTGGTGAACGAATATACGAGCGATCAGGTGGAAAAGTATCCCAGACTGTTAATACACGAGCAAAATGTCCGTTCTTGTTTCTGTTTCCTTTCCGTCAGACTGAAAACCAAAATGATTCATGTAAAAATCTGCTTTTTTTGGAAATCTGCAGGGACGAAAGCAAAGTTAGCGTGACGCGTAGAGACACAGCAGCCACATTAATGGGAAATACAGCAGGTCGAAATGAAGCGTAATTTCTCTGCTGAAATTAACGCTTCCCTGTGAAGCTTTTGACCATTAGCAGCGCGATGAAGCAACTGTTTTATCGGTGCTTCAGTGCTTCGACTGAATCAAAGCACAGAATGTGAACTAATCTAGCTGAGAGGTGCTAATAACCAAAAAAAAAAGAAGACAGATGCTCTTTAGATCCAAGAAGACAGAAAGATTAGATTTGTACTTTGTGAAGAATGAGTCACAACCTAAGCAGAGAAAGAAGAAGTGTTTTGTAAAAGTAGAATTGTCTTTAATAGATGGGTTTAGCACCGACACACTTCAGCTCTCAGTCTTCATCACGTCATGAAACCTCAAGCAGCAGCTCTCAGGTTCATCACAGCTGGAGGTTTCCTCCATTCACGCTCGAGTGTTGCTCTGCAGAAGAACGAGGTGAGCAGTGATCGTAAGGAAACAGACATCGTCCAGCTTGTTCCTTCACTAGAAGATCCAAAGTCTTTGAGGCAGTTTCTTTATCCAACACCTTCATCTCCTCCATACCTGCTTCTCTGAGTGACGTTTGGTGAAACATTTTTAGGTTTAAGGTCCATTATGAGTCCAGCTGGATGATGTTCCGTATCTGTGAAGCTGTTTTTTTGTGCTGTAGCGCCACATCACCTTAATTAGTCCCCTTCAGACCGAACGGAACCGCTGTGCTTTATAAACCCATTAGTTCTAATGGATTGTGCAGTTTGCCGTTGTGCGAGTGCGGCAATCAGAGTTGGCATTAGTTGAACTTTGTGACCACTAACGGCACATAAAACAGGTAAAGCTGGTTGTTATGACATGTTTTTGTTTGAATCAAGGCCTTGGGAAGCACACCTTGTTGTAGTCAGAGGTCTTCCATGTCAGGTGTTAACGATCAGGTAGCTTGTTGTAGCACAGAAACATGTACACAGCTGTCCCCCTACATACCTCCATGGACATATTCAGATTTCTTAGATGAGGTCATCGATGTAAATTTTGAATAATCTTTCTGTTCTATAATTGGCAGCATTCTCCACTAATCACCGTTAACATTAATTGAGTTCAGAGCACTTCTGTCCTGTCCTGATGTTGCTGCTTTAGTCAATGGACGCAAGATTTAGGCCACATGTGTGACTCTGTTACGAATGAACGCCGTCCTAGTTGGTCCCAGCTTGTCTCAAACACATCTAGCTTTTACCAAATGCCCTTAAACGTCACAGAAGTCTTTGTCATGGTGCCCCTTGTTAGCTAAACTCCAACAATGCTCTCTGCTCCCCGACACGAGCGGCCTGTGGCTTGAGTTATTGAAGACTGAATTGAAACCGAGTTCTGCGGCTCCTCGACTCAGTTTCCAGGCTTTAGAAACTTTGATCTATGACGCCAACTGCAGGACGGTTAAACCAAAGTAGAGGAGAGAGAATAGACAGAAACAGAGTCCATGGGGAGAGCAGGATGTGGTGGTCGGATGGGTTAGATGGAGGCCAACAGGGTTCAAATCAGGGGTCAAACTTTGGACATGAAGTTCAACTCTTAGCTCGGCTTTCTTTCTCTGATTTGAGAATGTTCGCTTCTGGTGTTGGTCCGGTCCATTTGTACGACTCCGTCAGTTTAGAGAAAGACCTGTAGACGCCCAAAGCTCAGATGATGTGACACTTGATGCGTTTGTTGCTCGTTACTGATCTCCAGCAGTTCCCAGCTGCTGGTTGCGATGGTGAAGCTCTGGTTAGATAAACGGTCGTCGTCCAGACTGGAGCTGCTGCTGCTGCTGTGGTTCGGTCTGTGGAAACGTCCAGCTGTTGCTGTTTGTTGCTTCTATGACAGATGTGTTTATTAATTCATGTTAAGGAATACAGTGGCATTAATACAACACACACCGCCCCGGCATGTAGTCAGAGTTTCCACCATTAAAAACAAATGTGTCACAGTCTGAACAATAACCGTAGATCCAACCACAGCTTCAGCATCACAGCAGCTGCTGGATGCTGCTGGAAACCGTCCTTTTAAAATGAAATTAGCAACAAATGCTAACTGTCACATCGTCTCTTCTCTCTGTATCTGCAGCGTTTCCTTCATTTTCAGTGTGTTGGAACCAGACTGGACCAACAGAACAACTGTTGTATGAATCAGAAGAACACAAATCTAAATGTTCCTCAAACGAAACTGATTAATTGAGAAAATGACTGACAGGTTAATGAATGATGAAGAAACAACTGTTAGCTGTAGGAAACATTAAAGGAGCACTGTGATGGTTCAGAATCCAATAAGAAAGAAACCAAAGTACAAGAGGCCGACGTCAGGGTTCTGCATCAAGAACTGGTTCCAAAGTTTAGATTTCAAATGACACCATTAGTCGATTCTAGTTTCACCTGCTTGTGTTTCAAATTAGCAGCGTTCTGCAAACACTGACTGTAAACCTGCTGCTGATTTCACCAGCAGTCGTGTGAGTTTAATGCATTTGTCTCGATAAATCGTGAGCGCAGAATTATTCTGAGGGAATCTGCTCGGCCCAATTACACTGTGATTGTGTTGTAACGACGCGTTCGCTTTCAGTTTGCATCAGGTGAAAAATGGACCGAAACTTTCATTCATTTTTATTTAGAAACCTCACAAACAGATAATTGTCTCTTAGTTTAATTTGTAATTGTCCACGTTTGGGTCGTTGCTCCAGAATTGCATTTTTAAACAAAAACAAACTTCCTATTTTAATGTTGGACTGTACACCCACAAACCTGTCTGTTAGTAACTCCTTGGCTTGTTTTTTTATCTAAAAACTAAGACAACATGGAAACAACATTTGTCCACTGGTGTGACCAACGCTGGAAGAAAAACATGGTAGCTCCACATACTACAAATATTGTACTACTTACTTTTAAAACCGGTTTCCATACTTCCTAAATTGCTGCCACGTGATTGTTGGTTGCAGCTGAGTCAGCCACGGCTCTGGAACTCAGAACTTTTTGTTTTTTACAGACTCTCGATGGAGAAAACGGTTTGTCTTTGGTGATTTTTTTTAAATTGCACATGTAGAATAGAGCGATTTTAACGATATATCACAAGTGGAAGCTTAGATTTGGTCCCAATTAAACCACATGTCAAAGCCAAGGTAAAGAGTAGAAACCTGGTGGTTCTACGTCTTTTTACAGTGTCTGGTTCCTCAAGTAAGGGAGTTCCAGTATCTCGGGATCTTGTTCACAAGTGACGCGAAGGTGGACAGGCGGCTCGATGTGGTGTCAGCAGTAATGCGGGCGCTGTACCAGACCGTAGTGGTGAAGAGTTACCAGTCCATCTACGCCCCAACCCTCACCTATGGTCACCAGCTTTGGGTCGTGACCGAAAGAACAAGATCGTGGATACAAGCGTCCGAAATGAACTTCCTCCGCAGGGTGGCTGGGCTCAGCCTTAGAGATAGGATGAGGAGCTCAGACATCCGGAGGGAGCTCGGAGTAGTGAGGTCTAAAGGAGCCAGTTGAGGTGGTTTGGACATCTGGCTCGGATGCCTCCAGAGAGGCTTCCTCTAGAGGTCCACCTGAGAGGAGACCCGGGGCAGACCCAGAACCCGCTGGAGGGATCATATCTCTCGGCTGGCCTGGGAACGCCTCGGGATCCCCCAGGAAGAGCTGGAAAGCATCGCCGGGGGGAGGGAGGTCTGGAATGACCTGCTCCGCCTGCTGGACCCGCGACCCGACCCCGGATAAGCGGAAGATAATGGATGGATGGATGGTTTTGATAAACAGTGGCATTTCTGTGACTTTAAAAAATAATAATAATAAGATGCCTTTCAAACCAGCGTTCACTGTAAAGTCGAACTTGTGAGGAAGCGATCAGCAGAATCACAGTTTTGGAACCAGTTCTCGATGCACAACCTCAAAGAAACGGCGCATTTCTGAACTAAATTAAAACCGTCACCGAGCACGTACACGGAATTAAAGGTATCACAACAAAACGAGTTGCCTTCAAACTTTCCAGAGTCTTTAATTAGAAATTCGCTGCCAGGTGTCGATGTCAAAGAACGTCTTTTGTTTTACAGGCATTAAAGCGCCGACGCTGAACTAACTCTGTTCTCGGCTTGTTTTTTTTTCTTCTGTTTTCTGCTCAGGGGGAGTCGGAAACGCCTGCGAGAGCACAAGGGAGATTCCAAACTGTACCAGCGTGTGAAGCCGGAGAGAGCGTGGGTCCGTGTACAGAGCGAAGTTATCACAGTGTCGGGGGTTTCTCTCTTTTTTCTGTTTTGTAATTCTCAACACTACTGATGTTAATAGTTTTCTAAGGGACCTCATTTATACAGACTTGCATGGATGTCTCGTTCAGCAAACATCCATGCAGCTAATTACTCAATGAGATCGCTGTAATTACTGACAAACCTTCCTGGGTTTTGTGGATGTATAAGCTACATACCGACATTCATTTACAGAGTGAAATATCTTTCGTGGAAACCTATGATGAAGAG
Organism: Stegastes partitus; assembly: GCF_000690725.1. Lineage (NCBI taxonomy): Eukaryota > Metazoa > Chordata > Actinopteri > Pomacentridae > Stegastes > Stegastes partitus. The sequence goes on along the minus strand of NW_007579495.1, from coordinate 26,131 downwards.
TTCTGTAAATTTCCTTAAGGAGTTTGCTTTGAGAATCATTTCAGCCTATATATAGACTATAACGTCTTCAGTCAAACAGGGAATATTATTGAAATGTACAATATTATCATCCGTTCTGTTAAATGTATATATTATTACTTTCTACATGCTCGTAGTCTGAGTGCCATGGCGACGACGGAGGATCTGACGATGGTCTGTTTTTCAAAGTGTGTTAAAACATTACTTAAAGAACTTTGTTTTTGCTAAGGTCCTTGACTTGTGCATGTTCTTACTGAGGACACGATTTCTGTGTTGTAGATAAGCAAGTGTTGTAAATAGTTATTTTCTAATCATTCGTCCAAAAAGAGCCCAGTCGACTCCTGCTACGCTCCGTTTCATCCATCGTGTCTCGTAGGAAGGACTCGGCGGGTAGACCCGTTGTCGGCGGATTTAACTTCCCTCCCGTTGCCGTGGAAACGGAAGGAAGACGTGTTCGATATGTTTATATTTTCATTAAACATATATGTACGGTAGATAATCAGACATTTTTAACCGCGTCCACAGCAACCATTACGTTTTGCCTTTGGATGTTTTCTGATTCGAGGTCAGAACAAAAGCTGAGGCGGACCGAAAAAAGTTGATCGATCGTGGCGACCAGTGATCAAATCCACTAAACATCTCGCTGACATTCATTCAGAAGCTTAAAACGAAGGTTAAATCTTCTAAAATACCTGCAGGCTCGTGGTTGGGTTCTTCCATTTTGGATGGCCGAGAAAATAAATCAGAACTTGTGCTAAAACTTCAACTTACAGTAACTCTCTGCAGACGTTCGCGGCGCCTCCATTAGCTCCTAAATTAAAAGTCTCGACAACAATCGAATGGATTGTAATGAAACTGGGATCAAACATGCGTTTTTTCCACATACGTTTGCGATAGCCGGCTCGACTCAACCTGAAACCCCAATCAGGGATATTGAACATCAAGATTTTCTTTTTCTTCATCAAGCATTTGAAGCATCATGTGACTCTTCTTCCCCACAAAATGGACCAATCACGTGCCGCTACTACTTCAGTCAAGAGGAGCAAGTTGTTGGAATGCAGAGCTGTGAGGAATATAAACATTTATTCCAATAAAAAGCGACGCAGTTACTGTAAATAAGGCCAGAGAGGAGAGCTGGTGTGTTTATTTCACCCCTCGGTGACTCTCAGCTGCACATTAGAGCTCTGAAACTTTAAATTACATTCATTTAAACATGACGCTCTACATTTATGTCCCATAATGAAGAAAATCTGTTTAGTTTTCGACCAAATCGAAGCTAAATTAATGCTGCTGATTGAATATTCTCTGTGAAAAAAACCAACAACAGAATAACCAATTTTCCAGTCTGTGTTCTATTAGCTGCAGCACCGACAGTGTAAAACAAATGGGCAGCAAATCAGGACCAAACAAATTAATGCGCCACTAACTCGGTGCATGTTGGTTCCCATGGCAACACGATGCATACAGTTTTTCTACTGTAACCTCAGCTGAGAAAATCTGGTCCGGAAAAGGTCTGGTTCAAGTGAGACTCTTCTTACAGCTGATTTAATGTGAAGCTCAGGTTAGCTGTGCAGCCTCAGTTACCATGGCGATGTAGCTGTGCAGCATCCATTACCATGGCGATGTAGCTGTGCAGCATCCATTACCATGGTGATGTAGCAGGTTAAACTCTGGCTTTAGGGTCAACATGCCTCATTAACACATTATTCTTGCTTCCAAGTGCGGCCCACTGGTTAGCGTTAGCGTACACGCCAGTTCAGCGAAATGCATGTTTCAAAAAGAAAGCTTTGTTAGGAAATTAACTGTTTCTGTCCACTGAAATAGTAAAGAGGTTTTAATTTAAAGAGTAGCGCTTGTATTATCAGTGGAATGCAGTCGACTCCAATTATATGGTTTAAACAGCGAGAATTAGAAATAAAGGCCCGTTAGCTTCGGCAGCTCATGTAAACAAAGGCTTTCCAACTTTTTCCAACGTGCATCAAGTTGAATTAATTACTGAGATAACAACGGCTCGTCCTCTCCAAAGCGCTCAACGGCAGGTTTGTCCTGGAACCAGAAATACTAGCACATGTTAGCATGCTAAGATGCTAAGTTAGCATGAGCTGTAGGTTGTTTGTTAGCTAAACGATGTCAAGTCAAGCACATTTCAAACAGCAGAATTCGACCCAAAATGCTTCCCATTTGACATAAAAGATCATTCGTCATGATTAAATGAAATAAAAAGTTCCAATACTAATGTCACAGCATCTTAAATATTATAACTAAGAGCTCAGAATGTTATAGACAGAAACCCAATGATTCCATTTAGCAACAAACAAAACATTTCGAAAATGTTAGCAGAGTTTAACAGAGTCGCTAAAGATGAGGAAATGAAAACTATCGCCGGCTTCAGATCATACGTGTTGTTCCGAACTTGACAGAAGCCAAATTTAGATTTATTATCAAGTTAACTTAATCTGGAAAAGCATCCCCAGATTCAGTGAGTAACGGCTCCACGACTGTGAGGTAGAAACATCAGCGACACGGATGTTATTAAACCTGTTCTTAAAATTCTCAAATTTATCAGAAACTAAGCACAAAGATGCTGCGTCTGTTTTACCAGCAGTGCTACCAGGAATATGTCACAATCGGCAAACTTCTAAACATGAGATCCTCCTCCTGGTATCATTTTAGCGCCTGGTTACAAACCCTTAGCTCTTCTTGTTATACTGATTTCTGGCCCCCTTGGAGGACGTCTTCCACACACCAACATTTGGTGGAGGGTACATGGACGTCCACAGGGAGCTTCATGTGACCATCTGATGACAGACTTAGATCTCTTGGACACTTGGCAGCGAGAATAATTACACAAACACCGTCAGCACACGCTCGTATCTTCAGACTCTGAAGTTTGTTTTTCTATCAGAAGCGTCAGAAACTTTTCTCAGATGTTTTCCTCCACCACAACGCCAGCAGCTGCAGGAACGTTGCCTCAGAAACCAGATTTAAAACTCCAGTTTACTGTGACATAAAGACATTTACCTGCCGCTGATTGTAAGTAAAAGTCCTGCACCCCGGCTTTAGAGCTGCCTGCTATCAAACCCAACTCTGAACCTACTAAACGCAGGTATTTTAAAGGATTAGCACGGGTCGTGTTGCAGGAAACTAACTCCAAAATCAAAAAACAAAGCAGTGCTTTTGTGCCCACTCTGCTCCTTCTGCCAAGTTCCAAATCACAGCACTGCAGCAGCTGATTCTGTTGCTTTCATTTGGCTGATTTATTCTTGCTTAAGACAAAAAAAACTTTTACTTTTCTGTTTCTAACGTGAGGTCAAAGACTACCGGTGATCACTAAACTTCACTTCCTCACACCTGCTCATCAACTGATTATTTTTCAGTAAATTCAGAAATATTTACTTAGAATATTATTAGACATGAACTCACAGGCAAAAAGAAAAAATATTTACCTCAGTTCAATAAATTAGCAAACTGAAAATTAGAATTCGCAGGTAGCTCAAACATTTTCAGTCACTTCATCTGTGACGTGAACGGCGTACAAACTAGGGTTGAACGATCAGCGGCCTGGTCGGTTATCGTGGCCGATATTTGGTTGATTATCTGTATTTTTATTGAGCGATTATTGAAAAATGAAGTGCGCTAGATCTTCAGGCGTTCTCTTTCTGCGTGGTGTCAGAAATGTTTCTCAAAACAGAGAAAACTGAAACACAAGCAACAAACCAGGACGTTAGCTTCTCTCACAGTGGCTAAGGCTACGCTAACGGCTAGCGGCTAAGTCAGAAGGCAGCCACACATTAACTAAAAAAAACAATCTGGAAACAACAAATAATACTGCTTTAAGGTCTGAACCTTAGTGGACCATTGAAGTGACCGAACAGACAAATGTTAAGAAAAAAGAGAAGAACTGAGGAGATCATTTAATCATTCTTGTTTTTATTTTACATATTCGGTTAGAGTTATTAATGAAGAAGCCTAGTTATGATTGACAGATTCTCTGCTAAGACGTGCTGTTAAAACATTACATTTAACGTGTATCAGCTCCATATATTGGTGATCAATAATCGTCTGCCCTATAGCAGACCCATCATGTTGGTCAACCCCTAACTTTCAGTCAACATCCGAGCTGCGTTTCTTTCATGAACGCTCGCTTCCTGCTGCCATCGGCTTCATTCTCAACCCAACGCTTCCTGCTTTAGTTTGCAACGAGGAAGCCCCGTCCTCCCAGCATGCACCTCTCCACCAGCGCCGCGTATTCTCGTCCTGCCTAAAGCCGAGTGGCCTTTCGTCGACTCGCGTCGCGGTCATGATGATGATAAAGGACGTTCCACGCAGAACCTTCTCATGATGCAGTAAACAGCCGGAGAGGAGAGATCCACGCTGTCACATCTCGTACGAATTAGCTCCAACAGAGAGCTCTCGTCTGAAACCAAACAGCCGAGGCGAGCCTCGTTACCGCCGACAGAATTCACAAAGACGCGTTTGTTGTGTTCGACACGCGAGCGGCTGTTTGCTGGGCCGCGTTGTGTTTGGGTGGAAGCTTTGACGGCGTCACTTTGTTCTGACTCTTATTAGCAAAACAGGATTAGAAGGAAGAGAAAAAGAGGAATCGGAAAGTTTGAGCGTCTCCGAAACCAAGTTATTTTGTTGTTTTTTTTCCTGTTTAGAACGGACGGCGGATACACAAAGAATCCGGTTTTCCTTAAACAGATAAACTGAGCAGAAATATTCTGGATCTGTCAAAAGAAACTCGTGCATCCGTCACTTTGATCACTGGAAACTTCCGTCTCATGCGTTAGCTTAAACGCCACATCATACCGTAAGCACCGCGATCTCCAGAGGACGCCGAACTTGAAAGAGATTCTTTGCATTTGTGATTTTTTCCAGAAGGCAAAAGCATTGTAATGTTCTTCAGTGCACAAAAACCTACAATGCATGCATCATCAGTAATGTTCTGTTTCATCCTTATTTCGATATTTCTACGGTAAAGAAACTGTCATTTTGAAATTGTTTCAAATAAATGTATTTTTGTACATCAGCTCTGGTGTTGTCGGGGTGATGAGTTTCCCGTGAAGCCGATGTTCTGATGCTTCTCTGGTGACGATCAGGCTGCTCTACAGGAGCTTCCTGTGAATGTGGGGACGACGTGTCACGGTGTCGGCGCTCACGTTTTTCATCAGTCGGCTTTATTTCTGAGCAGAGCGAGGAGGCTCGGCGCTGCGGGGAAGCAACAGTCACGTTCGCTGTGACAGATGGACGGAAAGAAAAGCGAACATTTTCTCTCAACCTGCTCATTTAAAGCGAGGACATGTTTGAGTTGCAGATGTTCATAACTGGCTGATAAAGCAGCGAAAAGCCTGATTGAGAGCTGAACCGTGGCGCTGCTTCTCTGTAATTGTCAAGCAAATTCGAGGCAAACTTTTGAAATGTCACAAAAACTTAAACGTGAATTAAACTTGGTTCCATTAACCCTCGTCACCTCTGAATCCACCGGTGGGTTTGAAAGGCTGGTAATCTTTATAATATAGCTAAATTACACCATTTATCTCAGCCAGTCACTGTAAAAACATAAAGAACCTTCAGATTTTCAACCTTCCTTGAGCGCATCATTTGTATATAGAATATATAATATAAGCTAAAAATATATATATAGTCGTAGTGAAGCATCTAGAGGATGGATGTTTTTTTCCAGTGTTGGTAAAACCTGTGGGCACTTGGAAAAATGTTGCACAAGTTGATTCCAGATTTTTCTAAAACAAACTAATGCTGCAAAGAAGATTTTTTTAGGTTCTTTTTACTTGTAGCCGTGGCTGTTGTGCTTCCAGTGAGACACAGGACGGCTTTTTGGAGTAAGAAATGAGCCCACAGTGAGTAAAAATGTGACAAACAAACACCCAGAAACGGCTTCAGAGGGTTCAGAGGGTTTCCTACTTAGTGAGTCCAAATCAGCATAAGTGCACAAATCTACTGCATCTATTGCTATGAGTCCACAGGATCCAGCAAAACCCCGCCTCCCGTTCATTGTGTATGTAAACGCCCCACATCCTGTTCTGGGGCGTCGTGGGGCGTTTGGAGCGACGAGGCGTAGCGTCGCCCACAAGCTGCCTGCAGCTCATTTGCATAAAGTAGACTTACTTTCCGTTGTACACGTTGCAATGACAACAAAGCAAATCTGAATCTAAATCTGGTTAGACTTCTACTTTATGCAAATGAGGCGGAGCGGAGATCTGAAGCCTCGCGAAACTTTTCGTAAACCAGCCATTGTTGAACTAAAATGAGAGCAGATTGCATAGCATATTTATTGCCTCAAATGTTTTCAGAAATACTTTCCACTGAACGATTTTCGAAATAAAACAAAAGTTTGCCACCATGTTGGTTCACCGTTTCTACAGGACTGGTGTCTGGTGGAGCGGCTGTCATGTGACCACCTGGTGGCCGGCTAGCGCTCACCTAGCAAGCAGGTGAAGTCGCCCCTGTGGACACGTCGCTTAAAGATTCAAGGATTCAAGGATTCAAGGCCTTTATTGGTCACAAACACAGTTATACACGGTATAACGCGCTTTGTGTACCTGGTCCACACCGAAACAATAATAAGATGAACTTATGTCTGCATCATGGCTCCACATGGAGAAGAACTGAGCAGAAGAACTGAAGAAGAGGGAAAAGGATCCAGGAAGTGGATCCAGCAACAGATCAGCAAAACACCACGTCAGCAGTCATCAGAAGGAGCCGTAGTTCCTCTAATCAGGGCTGCGATGGTCGTCCTCCTGAAATGACTCAACTGACAACAAACTACAGCTGCTTCAGACTTGAGTTATCAGTGGAAATCAGAGTTACTGTGAGAGCTCAGATGAAAACCTCTACGGGTAGCAGCCAGAACAAAACACCTCCTTCCTCCTCAGCTCAACGCTGCAAGATGAAGCTTTGCCGAAGAAGCCTGATGAATGTTGGGAGGACATCCTCTGGTCAAAGATAAATCAGCTCAAATGGAGTTCATGTTTGGCGCTAACTTTGCCAGAACAACTCGAGTCGACGCACAGTGAAGATGGGAGGTGTCGGTGTGGATGATACCAGGCTGCACGAGGCCAAAAGGCGACTCAGAAGCTTGAAGATGAGGAATACTCACGCATAAGAACCGTACGAAGCACAAATCCGACTCAAGCTTCTAAAGGAGATCAAACCAAAAACTATGATCTGGCCAAGTTTGTTGAATCGACAGAACATCTTTGGGGTATTTAAGGAGAAAGGTGGAGCAACACAAGCCCTCCAGTGAGCAAATGCTTCACTGTTGAACTTTTATGATGAGGTGGTGCAACTTTGAAAACGTTGGCGTTTCAGTGATAAAGTGTTTTATAATCATTATTATAAAGTTGGGTTTCTGTTGGGAAAATGGGAACGTATGGAATTGGTACCAGAAGGTAAGTTCAGAGCATTACGGCTAAATGAACCACACCGAGCATCTTCAGGTTAAGAAAATAAAACGATGCTGCTGCTTTGACCAAATCACAGCGGATAACAAACTCCTGCTTTTACTGACGGTTAACAGGAAGCAGTTGTTTCTAACGGCAGACACGCTGTCATCTCGTAACACTATCGTCTATCAGAAAGACACGAGACTGAAGAGAAGCAGCTTCAACAATTACAGTGTCAATTAATTAAATTTAAAAAAAGAATACTATAAATGCTGTTGATGCAAATGTCGTCTCTAACAAGACAGTATTCTGTATTTCGGTGTGAATATTTTTGTTTGCTTGGTCAAATTTTGTGTTGAGAGGAAACTTTAGAGAAGCTACTCATGCAGTTTAGTGTAATCCAGGTAAATAAGAAATGATTTAATTATAATGGCACAACAAAAAAACACCCCAGTCGGTGTTTAATGTTAGCGAACGTCCAGAAGTTCTGCTACTAGAAACAGAACTTTCCCAACAGACATCCTTCATGTCTTAACGGGGCTTTTATTGTGAAACGCTTGCAGGCAGAACATATGTAACGGCAGCTGGATGGCGTTTATTTGTCCGGCCATTATCCGCTTTTAACTGGCTGCTGGGTTTTATTTAAGGAATTACGGCACTTAAGTTAAAATTTAAAGGATGGGTTGTAAAACAATGTCGTGTCTTTGCCACAGGAACCAAATTTTTGCGTTTCAAAATGCATCTTTAATCGTTGAACTAAATGAAGAGTCTGTGGTGTTTTTTCATGAAAGGCGCAAAAACAAACAAAAAAAAGAAATCCAGAAACGTCCTCCTGAAGCGTCTGTTAACTTTGTTACAGCAGTGAACTCGGTTTATCAGCGTTTGAGTGGCTCACGGAGGCGCTGAACGACGTAAACCAGATAAATCGGGGCTCCTGAACGTGGACGCGATGCCGGTTCCACGGAGGAGTTCTAAAGTGGGAACACGGCGGTCGAGCACTTTGTTCTGAAGGAGGAAATCTCAGGCTGAGAGCTGCGTTTTAGCGAATCGCTCGATGGCTGTGATTATGTTGTTCTGCAGCGACGAGACGTTAAAAAAAAAAACCTTGAAACCAGCTGTTCTGATAATGAACTGTGTCCAGGAGGTGGATTTGATTGACTCTTTACAACCTGAAGCTTCTCTGGATCACAACAAGCTGCTGACAGTTCTGCATGAATTTGTCAAAAAATAATTTTAAAACAGGTGTGAAGCGTAATTTCCTCAACTAATTCTGATTTTCATTGTTTAATTAAATTAATATCCATTGAAATTACAGAAAAAGTACTAATTTACACATTAATCGTACAGAATTACACAAAAATCACAATTTATCCATGTTAAACATCGATAATTTTACACACAGTAATTTGGTTTTTTTTTACAACATTTAGCCAGAAAATCTCACTTATTTTTACTGTATTTAAACAAGCAAACAAAGAGTCGATATTTTACAGATATTTGAAAGAAAACGATGCTTGTTAAGGACGGATTAAGGGTATTTTTGTAAAATAAAATGTAAAAATGTAGTAATGATATAAACATAAATGAGTTTTTACTGCATTTAAACGAGCAAAAGTCGGATTATTTTACAAATATTTGTAGTTTGCAAGAAAAAAAATATGTATATAAGCTATTTTACACATTTTCTTTGTTTCTTAAATTACAGAAAACATCAAATGAAAGTTTTTAAAATGTGACTCTCAGAAAATGTTCCATATGTCCATCTAAAATTTCACAGGCGTCTTTGTAAATATTTTATGATATTAAGGTTTCAAGTAAATCAGAGATGACTGAGCAGATTAAAAAAACAGAAGTATTGATTTATTGATTGAGGTCTGATTTGTGGGACGAGTCCTGAATGTGCAGAAAGTTCCCAACAGGAAATCTCCCTGAAACACATCTGACCCGTCAAAGTAAAGGCTCATAAATTAATGAAGGTGAATGAATTTATTATTGACATTAGAAGGAGCCACATGCACATTTAACGAGGTGACGGGAGTCCTGCCCGTTGACTCAGCACCGACGGCATTAAGGGAGGGAAGGTGATCTGCAGGACAATCAAGGAAAGAAAACCAGAAAATGTTCACATTTAAGAAGCTGTAATCAGAGAATTTCTACTTTTTTTTTCTCTAAAAGACACACTCAGACTGGTCAGACTGATCAATAAAAAGTCTGTTTTGACAAGAAACAAATCCATAAAGTTGCAGTTTTAACACTTTTTTGGTAAATGTCATGAAATATATTTAATTTCAGAAATATATCAAACTTGAATTTATCAGTTTGATCTATTTTATATTCAATTTTCTAAAAAAAAAAAAAAAAAAAGAGAGAGATTATTTAAAACTACAGGTTTGTGATGTTCTTCAATGTCTGTTTTTGTCATTTTATTAATATTTTCATGCATTTTAAAAATATAGCAAAAAAATCTGTAAAAGAAAGAAAAAAAAGCTATAAAATTAGAGATATATTGTTTAGATGGTCTAAAAAAATGTCAGTGAGTGTTTCTAGTTGTTTAAATGTCTTGTTTTTCCCACAACCCCAAGTTATTCAGTTTAAGGGAAGAGAGAAAAAAGGTAAATATTCATCTTTAAGCAGCTGCAATTGCAGAATTTCTACTTTTTTCTCTTAAAAATTACTCAGACTGAACAATTTAATGGATTAATTTAACTAGCTGATTAATTGTCGCACCTGTCCTGGTGTTCAGACTTCCCGGTTACATCCTCGGTTGTTTAAAAACCAGAAGAAATTCAGTTTACTGTCATAGAGCACAAAGGACATGAGAAAATATTCACATTCAAGAAACTGGAATCACAGAATTTAGACTAACTTTTCGTAAAAAATGATCAATAAAAACTAGTGATGCACGATATTAAAATTTCTGGCCGATACCGATATCTGATATTAAGATTTCTGATATCATCGATAACTGATATTACAGATGTCGATATTCAAGTTTTGGTCACGCTGAAAAATTAGCATAAGTGTGAGAACGTGAAAACTATTCAAAAGAAGCCCAAATTAGACCACGTAGTCTTCTTTCTTACGTAACAAAACTAAACATATTTTAACATATTTAATGTTCATGTCCAGGAACATTTAAGTAAAAACATCCGTGAGATAGCAGCGATATGAAATACAGAGAAGCTAGTGTTAGACAATCATCGTTATTTTTACATCGGCTAAATTTGTTCATCAGACCGATACCGATATATCGGAAAAAACACTAATATCGGCCGATACCGATGTGGTCTCCGATATATTGTGTATCCGTATTAAAAACTTTGAAAAATTGTCTGTTATTCAGCGAAACGTTGCAGCTCCTATTTTTGACCCACGATCTTCGGTGCAATCGCAATTTTTTGCACAAACTTTTCATGTCACCCCACAGATTTCGACGACCATACGAGCAGGACGGTCAAAGATTACGTCCAAACAAGATTCCCAAAAAGCATCCTCAGCTTGGGAACTAGTTTAGGCTTTAGGGTGAAGACAAGAAGCCTCAGGCGTCGCATGACAGCGACGAGGTGACGCAGCAATTACATCCACTATCGACCGGGGCTGTAATTATCACGGCGGCTGCTCGAGTCGGGCCTGATTCATGCCTCCGACTCTTGACCCTGACAGGCAGCGTCTTCCACCAGACCTCCGCATGCAAATGTGCACTCAGAGCGATTGGAGGCCAGATATTTGTTGTGCGGGATGAAAGACTGCTCTCCGGAGATCGGACGGCGTTGTCATCGCAGCCTCCGCCCACCGGGCCCGTGGGATTACTTCCACTAGAGTATGAAAATACCCTGTCACTTCATAAAAAGCCGCCCTCAATTACACTTTATTTATTATTTTTTTTCTCAGTCCCTTTTTTCTCTGTGGCAGATGAGACTTGTGCATGAAATGGAATTATTGGAGTTATCAATGCAAGATGGCAAAGCTGGCACAAACAAAAGCCATTTGTCTTTATTCACCGGGGAAGTCTGAGAGCAGCCTCATTATACCGTGGCTCGAATTAATCTCGGGCCCCTGTCTCTCCCTTTCACCTTGGGAGCCCGATACAAAGCACCGCAGGCCTCTTAGAAAGCCGAACACATACTCCGACCCTCGGCGCTGGATACTGATAGACCTGCATGTCAGGTGGAGGACGGCGCCGCGGAATACAAGCCGAATGTGGGAAAAGAAACGGCTGAAGGTTGGATTCTTCTGCACTGTTTGATTTGCAGGAATCGGGACGGACTCTAGATTCACGCATTTATATTCAGCTTCACAGAAACACGCTCTGATTCATGCTGCCCAACATTAAAACCCGCCACGTCGCCAAAACACAGAAATCTGAAGGCGTTTCAGACGTCGAGACTTCAGCAACACGTCCAAGAAGTTTCGATGTTCATGGATCGAACATCAACTGAGACATGAGGACGTTGGAGGCTTGAACTCTTGGTCATGCTCCTCAAAGTATTCATAAACAATGACGGCGCTTTATCCTGCCGAAACAATGGAAAAAGAAAATGTGATGCCATTTAAAATCATCCAAAGAAGCACAATAACTTTATTTAACAAAGTTAAAGAGTTGAGGCCCTTCAAGTACAACAGTGTTGCTCAAAATATCATGTTTTTTAAAACTTCTTCTGTTATTTTTGAGTCGCATACCTTCATAAACACAAGATAAAGCCTTTAGATGGACAATTAGATAAAACAGAGTGAAAACAAGCTGGGTTGTGAGCTTTTAGGTTGTTAGGTATGGACTATATGTTCCTGGAAACCGTTTCATGGTAGCGGAGCCACGTTCCACCAGCTCAGCATGTTTTGCCAAGGTTCTAAGAAAAGGGGTCAACGGAGGGAAAGTTATGTTTAGAAGATGTCTTTACATCCTCAGAAGGCTTTTTGTCTCTTGAAAGAAATCGAGAAACGAGACTTGTCTAAAACTTGTTCTGGTCAATTGCCTGTCTCTGATATAGGCCTTGGAGGTTTTACCCAGAATGCACTTTTTAACAGTTTCTCTGGTGAATTATTCAGACAACAGAAACACATCCAATGACTGTTTTCTATCACCCTTCAAACTACGATACATCCCATAATACTGATGCTCAGAGGCGGTTATGGAGATTATATTTTGCAGATTTGGTGTTCAGACTGTGACTCCTGGATGGATGTGAAACTGATCTGGCTGCAGTTTTTAGTCGAACTCAAATGTGTTTTGTGTGTATCTGCTGTTCTGAGGCTGAGAAATGATGGAAAAAGTCCATTAACCAGTGATAAATCTGGACCCACCTCTATGGACTTCAAGTTCCTGTAGAAGGTGGTATTTTGCAGTGCTTCATTTAATACATACATAGAAACCAGCTGATTCTGAGGGTCTGGTTGGTTTTTCATCGAATCACTGTCCTTTTTGTGCTTTCACAGATCAGCCTTCACTCCACAGAAGCATCAACAAGCCTTTTAAAAAGTCAAACCAAAGAAAAAAAACCTTGTTGGTGGCGTCTCCTTTGCTTTATTATATACTGTGACAGACCAGAGGACTGAAAACAGCCACTGCACTGACAGAAGAAAGAGCAACAACGAGCTCATTTCATCCTCAAACAGCTTTTCTTTGAGAGAAAACACTTGAAGGATGAAGACCAACTGGCCGTCGGGTCATCGTCGCCACCTCCGATGAAGAGCAGCGAGCGGCCGCTTTGATAAGCTTTTCTATGGGAACCATCTGGGTCCCATCTGTCGGCCTCACAGAGGAGACTGTCGCTCTTTGGATCTCCTCAAAGGGGACTTTTTACCAATCAGGGAGCCATCACAACAAAAGTGGACGATGAGTCATCAACGGGATCAAAAATGCGAAGTCGTTGGTGTCCGAAGTGGCCCAAGAAGCTGCTGAAACACCAACAGACTGAGTTTCACAGCAGAGAGAAGAACTCAAGCTCAGACATGGAGGCGAGAGGACGTTTAAGAAGCAGCATGAGTGGAAACAGATAAAAAAGTGGAGGAAGAAGGACGTCAAAAAGCATCTGAAATGGATCCATAAAGACACGGCAACAGTCCCATCGCAGAACGTTCAACGTGAAGAAGGCGAATGAACTCAACTGTTCTTGCTGCTTGATGCATAAACTCACACGGTTCCTATTTTTAATAGAACATCATAATAACTCTGATTCTTTTGACATAATGGTTTTGGATTTGGCTTAAAACTGTTTTGTGACAAATGTTCTGGGATGTTTCACAGACAAACCAAAGCGTGTGTGGACCTCTGGCCTGAGAAGATGGTTCAGGAGATGGTAAGTTGCTCTTCTTTCTTTTTTAACACTAGATTATGTGGATTGTTTAACAAAACTAACGATGAAATGTGACCTTCTGCAGGTGAACAACCATCTCAGACGCTGTGTCGTTGTCGCCGTTCCGCTGCCCGGCGACTCGGACTCAACAGACCTTTCATCAGTAGATGAAGAACTGGCCTGTTGGGTGTCCGACTGTCTCAGCATCAAAGCTTGTGACCGCCCACCACCCCCTAGTTCCTGTCCAGCAGATGATGAACTTCTAGTCATGCTGGGAAACACTCCACTGTTTCCAGATTCATCATCTGCTGATGCTGAGACGGACTCAGTGATCCCATCATGTAAGTACCTTCTTTGGATTGTGACGAGTCATTTGCCTTCTGCGTGCAAAACTTCTGACACCATTTTTGTTGCATCCACAGCTTTGAAGAGTTAAAACCTGTGGCACCTCCACCAGGAGAGTACTACTACTACTCGGTCTTCTTTCTGCCTGAGGAGGTGCCCCTGTCTGGAGATTTGGACGATCCAGAGCTGTCTTCTCCAGATGAAGAACTGGCCTGTTTAGTTTCTGAATGTCTCCACATTAGTCCTCCTGAGGTTCCACCGCCTCCGAGTCACTTTGGAGACATTCAGGACAACAAGGATGAGGAACTGGTCTGGCTGATGTCCAAATCTCTCAGCATACAGGACTGATGACCCTGAAACCGGCCAAGTCCACCACCTGCTGAGATTCACCATCATCTGATTATGTGATTATTTGTAATGTAAATATAATGTAAACATAATATATTTTTATATATCTCTCTAAAAAGTGTAATCCAGAGAAACACACCAAAGAAAATGTGAAACTCACTGGATCAGAAAAAGTTCCTGCAACAGTTCACAGGAGACAAAAAAAGTGAATAAATTATACATAACTACATCTAACAGCAACATGTGGATCCAATCGATTCACACATACGAGTAGAAACGACTCCTGATGTGATATAAATAACTTTATAATCATGTATTATTATTATTATTATGTTGAGTGTGAAGCAACAACATGCTACTTGTCAGGTCACGTCTCATAATGAGGTGAAGTTATATTTATATATAGTTTATATGTAGAGAAACCCAACAAATCCAAATGATTCCTGACAGTCTGACCTCACCTCTGTGTGGTTCTAATGTCGTAGCTACACAATCAGTGTCAGTGATGTTTTCAGCTGGTTAGCTCACAACAACACGATTATTTGATTATTTAACTACCAACACTATTTTAACCGATATGCCGACATTGTCCAACTCTCAATTTCCGATTCCAATATCAACCGATACCTATATACACATATATGAATATAGATATAGATATGTGGGCTATGTAATTAATGTTAGGTAACATCTACGGCTGGTCCGAATAGAAATATCTGGGCTCCGGATATTTGGGCCCAATTACCAACAAATATGACAGGATGTTATTCATTTACTTGTATTATGTGTTTCTTCATTTATGAACACAGTGAAGGGCATTTAAACAAACTCAAATAGAAATTAACAACCCAGTCATGAAATAGTCACGAAATTTAATCTGTTTCGTGTCCTGGGACTTTTTCGTGTTCCCGAGCACGAATTTCAAACCACGATATTTAAGTTGGAATTAAACACAAGCTCTAATATAATCAGTAATAA
>NW_007579495.1:6945-8863 GCF_000690725.1 Stegastes partitus | reverse complement strand
TTTTGTGCCATTTTGTGCAAGTTTTTTGTAATTCTGACATTTTTTTAATGACCGTTTATGAGAATTTGGACACATTTTGAGTAATATGAATAATTGCATGTTTACAGCCTCTACAGACTTTCTCTCTACTCTGCTTATCGACAATAGAAAAATGTTTCCCCATGCTGAATGTATCCTCCAATAACTTCCTCCTCTGTTCACTGTTTCTGAGCCGTGCTGCTTTTATGTTATTGATCCAGTATACTAGATTTTCCTGCCATGATAATGTTGGACAAGTTTTCAACCATTCTGGACAAGTTAACGCCCTTCTAGATGGTTTCTGAGCCATTCTGTGCAAGTTTTTTGTAATTTTGGTTAATTTTTTTTTGACATTTTAAAAACATTTTGCGTGATGTCTCACCATGCTGAATGTATCCTCCAACTCCTCTGCTCACTGTTTTTAAGCCGTGCTGCATTTCTTTTATAGAGTCTGGATGTTTTATTGTCTTGTTATGTTCATTTTTGTAAGTTTTGAAGAATTTGAGATATGTTTTTTTCAAGTTAACCTTATTCTAGATTATTTTTGAGCTATTTCCTGCAAGCTATTGGGAAATTTCGGGCATTTTTTGAGTAATTTTTCATATTTTTCTCCAATTATTTTGCTTATGTAATTTTATTTACATCCTCTCCAAGCACCTCTACTCTACTCTGCTCGTCAGCCATAGAAAGACGTTTCACCATCAGCTGGATGTATCCTCCAACAACCTGCTCCTCTGTTCACTGTTTCTGAGCCGTGCTGCGTTTATTTAATTGATCCAGTTTGTATTATTCGCCTCTTAGTGCTGCTCTGTGGCGACACTGCCTGCAGTTCAGTCGAATAGTCGCCGAGTTTTCGTCACATCAGTCACAGCCGAGTCCCTGTAAGAGCTTCTTTATGAAATATCAGGATTTTTAGATTTATTATTAATTCAGCTACTATCAGCTGAGAATCTGATGATTATTTGTGTCTTTATAGTTTCTGGCTCTGAGAAATCATGTCCTTCAAACCTGCCGTTGGGTTTTGGAGTTCAGAGGGTTAAAGGGTGAATAGTTTACATAATTATTAACTCTAAGCTCATCCAACTTATGAATCTATTGCAAAAAATGTCATTAGATCCATATGTGCTGCATNGTTGCATCCCTTCTTTTTGCACACGAGCTCCTGCGTTGGTATTAATCCATTTATTAGACCCACCGGTGGATCCGGTGTGGAGGGCATCGGCGCATCGCACAAACAGCAGCACTTAGCGAGATCAAAAGCTCTTTGCTCATTCAGCAGCTTCAGACACTGACCTTTGTGACGCCGTCGTTTAAAAAAAAAAGAAAAAAAAAACAGGCTTCACACCCAATTAGGCTCGGCGGGCTTCACCGAGAGGAAAGTTTGCCTCCCTCCTCATCGGCCGCCACACCACAGCCACTGGATGTTTTTTTATTTGTCAATTAGGCGACGGTTATCCACTGGACAAAGACAACAGAAGCCTCGCAGACCTGCGAAAATCTCCATGAAACACATCAGCTCGCTCTTTGAAAAAAAAAGAAAAAAGAAAAAAGATGTTTCATTATTTATGATTTCACACTCACAGATGGAAATCATAAATATGCATCATCCAGCTCATGTCAGAGCTGTTAGAGGGGCCGGCATTTTTGATCAGTCAGAACGGGAAGCTCAGGGCTATTTGTCATTAATTCAAAGCCAGAATATTTATTATTGTTTAGTATTTGGGCTCAACTGATGGAAACAAAAAAAAAAAGAATCCCGTCACTGTGATTGTTAATTATGTCCTGTTTGAAAACATGAAGGAGGACTCTTAGTTACCCAAACAAGACAAAGGAGGATTTTCCAACAACATGCGTTAAATTGTTCAGTGTTGACGGTCAGAAAAACACACTTATTAACCCT
>NW_007579495.1:0-5495 GCF_000690725.1 Stegastes partitus | reverse complement strand
TCTAAGCTCATCCAACTTATGAATCTATCGCGAAAAATGTCATTAGATCCATATGTGCTGCATTATGTTCTTAAAATGTCATTTGGTGCCGAAATCTTTCTGTTTTCAGACATTTGCACCACAAACAGAAGCACGAAAATCCCCCAGAATGCAGTAAATGAAGTGTTTGATGCTCAGTATTCAAACGAAACCTTCACCAGTGTTCCTACACATTAAACAACATTCGTAGTTTAGAGAAGAACTCAGAGAACAGCCGGCGAACTGCTCCTGACAGAGTTAAACCGGCTGAACCGGCGTCTCTCATGTATTCCTGTGCAGAGCCTTGCTGGTGGGTGTAACCTTATTTCAAGGTTTTTCACTCTGCAGAGGAGCGAACTCCCAAAGAAGCTCGACTCTGCTTTTACTCGATTGTTGCCGCCGCCGCCGCCTCTAAACTTTATGGGGGGAATAAATAAACCTCAAGGCACGTCTCGCGGTGTTTATCTCCAACGGCCCAGCTGAATGGGAAATACGGGCGGGTTTTTATTGGAAATCAAGCCTCGCCGCCGCACTGTCTCCTGCACAAAGTGGAGCCCCGGCCGATCTTTTAATCACTGCGCTGAGAGAAAGCATCCAAAATAAAGGCGCTAATTGATCCAAGCGGCGAGGTGCGAGGACAGAAACCCGAGCAGCAGTGCACGGAGCGGAAAGATCTGCATACGCGCTGACACAATAGCTTCAGACAGTCTCCATATGGGGCTTTTGGAACCAGTAAAATTGGAAATGAAAGCACAGATGCTGTCGCAATACATCGGGGGATCAGAATTCAACAAAGACTCTCAGAAGTGTCAGGATGTGGCAACAGGACTGCGACTAGCGTTGCCGAGGAGAGGCACCTTCTGACAGCTTCACTTAGTGCATCATCCCTGTTTTTACGGCAGCCAAATTATCATATTTCATGTGTCAGTCAAACGCGAACGACGGCTGTTATCCGGCGGCTAAAGCAACAGTGTGAAGTGGTGTTTTTTTTTTTTTTTCACTTTCAGATAGATAATCTTCTTTATGAAGCACTTTATGATTAGAGACTTTAATAAGTTTCAATCCATTTAGCCCTCTTAAAAGTAATCAAACTCAGCAAATGCCTCAGTATCCCTTGTACTTATCTTTTAATGGGTTATTTTAATGGGTAGCGCTAATCCAAATATCTAAATTATTATCAAGATGCAGCAATCATATTGATGTTAGACTGTGCATCTGATCTATCAGCCTCATCTGTCTCTGCAGCCATGCTGAACCCTCTAATTGGCCTCCGTGACCTTCTGCTTTGCACAGACGGCTGCTGCCACTTAGATGAAAACTAATTATTTGAAGCAAGACAAGTTGCTTTTATTTCGTCTCGAGCTCGCTGATATTTACCGTCTCCTTTTAAACTCGGCGTCACATTTATGCCGAAGCTTTGCACTGCAGCTGTTTTACATCTGCGGGATAACGAGTTTACCTGCTGCCGGTGGAAGTCGTCAGGATCAGTCGATACTGGTTTGATTATCAAGAACACCCGTTTACAGTCGCAGTGACGAGGAAAATCTTAGTCAAAATGTCTTTGTTTATGATTTGTCTGTTCCTCTTTGCTGATTGGCTCTTAGTCATGACCAATCAGATAAAGCGGTGGGCGGGACTACGGATGGAGACAGGAAGCTGAAAAACAACACATTTGTAAATAATTTAATCGGGAACAGGTAAAATCAATAACAACACTGATAACTGAAAAAGTTGAATCCTAATGGAAAAAATTAATTCAAAAGACAAGTTTTCAGGCTTTCGTTTAACGCTCACTTATGGTGGTTTTTGATGTTTTTTTTTGTTTTTTTTTAATTTTCTAAGATGTAGTCTGACTGACCGGATTAGGACTACGGGTATAATCCTGTCGTGTATGTCAGCTGACGCATGTTTTTAAAATCCACTTCACCACAGAAACAACAACGTCCAGGAAGCAAACTACCGCACTTAAAATGTCAAGCTAGCTTATCGCCTTGTCGCTATTTCAACGCTGACGCTGCGTACTTCACTTAGCCCCGCCTACGACGACTGTGATTGGTTTAAAGAAACACCAACAAGCATGTTTCAGTTCATGTTAACACAATAAAACATCTAAAAATGTTTGTCCTCTAGTGGGCTAATTTCTGTATTTCCTTTGATTCACAACAAAAACCATTTCCTGTAAAACTCCTCGTTCTTGGAGAGTTGCAGGAATCTCCACGTCTAAGTGGCCATAAAACAGTCAACACAGATTAAAGTATGTTTGCTGTTTACTCAGAGCAGCACTGAGGTGAAAATCAAACATACTGGATCATTAAAAACAAAATAAATGCAGCATGACTCAAAACCAGGAGCAAGTTGTTGGGAGATACATCCAGCATGGTGAAACATCTTTCTACAGATGATGTGGAGAGATTTTATCGGTATTTAAAATGAAATGAAAAACACTTTATTTATCCCAGAAGGGAAATTCAATAATGTAAACGTTACAAAAATGCAAAAAATGTTAAAATCATAAGCATGTGGAGCCTCTTTTCCCAGTAACAGTGAGATGAGTGGGCACTTGGAAAAAATATTGGACAAGTTTTTACCATTTTTATGATACAAATAATCAAAGAAATTCAGTTCTTGGTATTTCTTTTACTCTGATTTATTGCATTCTGAGTTCTCTCTCCTTCTAATCGTGGTTGTTCTGTTTCCATAGCAGTGCAGGACTTTATAATGCAGTAAAAAATGAGCCCACAGTGAGGAAAAATGTGCAAAAACAACTTCAGAGGGTTAATTTTTTTGCCCGACAAGACTGAACAATTTAATACGTGTTGTTGGAAAAACCTACTTTGTCTTGTTTCAGTCAGGACATAATTAACAATCACAGTGACGGGATTTTTTTTTTTTCTCTTGTTGTTTCCATCAGTTGAGCCTGAATACAAAACAATAATAAATATTCTGGCTTTGAATTAATGACAAATCGCCCTGAGCTTCCCGTTCTGCCGGCCTCTCCAACAGCTCTGACACGAGCTGGATGAGGCTTTATTCTACACGTCTCATTCAAAAATAATGCCAGATATTCTGCACAACCATGAATCTGTTCTTGATTAACGGACACGTGACAAAAATTCACAACTAGCTGGTAGTCGTAACTTTATTCCTTGTTTTTAGTTTTGTTTTATTGACAAGATTTCCAAAGAACTAGTCAGAAAAATTCAGACTCCATCGTAGACAAACAGGGTCAGAAGTCGGTGGAGACCAAAACAGAGCTAAAATAGAGCGAATGTTAGACTTACATACGTCATAACGCCACAAACAGGAAGTTGGAGCTCGAACTTTCTCATTTCACCTCTTTAAGCTTTAAGGACTTCTTGTGCTGTTTATTTTTAGTATTGTTTTATCGACAAGATTTCCACACAACTAGTCGGAAAAATTCGGACTCCATCACAGATAAACAGAGTCAGAAGTCGGTGGAGACCAAAACTAAAATACGAATATTGGCCTTACATACGCTATAAAGCCAAAAACAGGAAGTTGGAGTTCGAACTTTCTGATTTCACCTCTTTAAGGACTTCTTGTACTGCTAAAACATGGTAAAGACGTAACTTTAGTCCTTATTTTTAATTTTGTTTAATCAACAAGATGTCCACACAACTAGTCGGGAAAGTTCTGACTCCATCATAGATAAACACGGTTAAAGAAAAGTCAACCGACTAGCTGGTGGTGATGAACATTTAGCAGCTAAATAACCAGATAGTTGGATTCAGAAGTTGGTGGAGGCCAAAACGGAGCTAAAAGACAACTTACATTCGTTATAGTTGCAGGAAGTGGAGCTCAAAAGGAAAATGTACATTAAGTTAAAGTCAGTGTGGGACACATTTAATAAGAGCCAGACCTTCTGTCCAGGCTGTTTTCTGTGTCGAATTAGTTTCTTTTATAGTTTTTTCGAAAATCAAACATGTAACGAACGTCAACCTTCCCAACACTGATTTGAACTAAATTCACAACTTTTCAGCATCACATGGTTTCGTACAGCTATAATTTATTTCTCCATGAATGTAACATAACGCAGGTTTTGCCTTGAATACAACAAAAAAATCTTAACAGAAATAAAAGCATTAAAAAAATAGATACGACGCAAAGTTTGAGTATTTTCAGATCAACATTTTTAGTGGCTTCAACTTCCCAGCATGACAATTTTAATCCATTTAACGCAGCCAGATGTAATCTACGACAGCGTCGGGTCAGGCTTGATTAGAAATGTAAATGTGATTTTCTTTCATTCTGTCTTGAGGCTTCAGTAAACGTCGTCCTTTACAGCCTCGGATCTCTTTGAAAACTAAGAAAATCGAGACAATCCAGCGACGAGACTGAGAACTCGAGGTTGTCTCCACATAAATCACGTTGCATTTTGAGTTTTTTTTTGCTTATTGCGCCGTTATAGAACCTGCAAACGCATCTCAGAATGTAAACGTGCAGCGACAGACGCCTGCTGGAGTGAATAAACGGCGTTTCTCCGTCGTGTACATCCTGATCTCCTCAGGTTCACCTCCTGATTCTTCTCCATTTCAATGCTATTTCTTCCAAAGGTTGTTTATTTGCATTCTGACGGATAACGATTTACATAACTAACAAACACTGCGAGGGGGAGCGCAGATGCTGCGTGCTACAGAATTACATGAAAGAATAATGATGAAAGACGTGGAGCCCTAATGAGGCATCTGGAATCGCATATAAAAAGGCAACCTGGTGGATTCCTTCACTCCTGGGAAACCGGGCGTCGTCCTTGATGCCTTGAATGATGTGATTTGGTTTCAAAATGAGGAGATTTTCGAGAGCCGACGGAGCGCAAAGAGCTTCAGATCACTGCTTCCCCGAATCACCAGATCTACTCCAGCGACTCTCCTGCAACTAAAGGGACTCGAGCTTTACGGTCTGCTCCGATTATTTATGTCAACGTCGACCCGACAGCGAGTAACAGGGCCGGGGCGCCTCAAACGCTCGCGCCGCAAAACTGGCAAAGATTAAATATCAGTTTAAAGGTCAATTAATCTTGATTTTCACTCCGGCTCGGAACGAAACGTGTCTCGCAGGAGCTTAGCAGGCAGTTGAATTAATTAGCAAAAAGGTCTCGCGGATGAAACGGCTCCTCGGATGAAAGAGCCGCTCGCGTGGATCGGCCAAAAGTCAACCCGTAAACGTTGAACTCTTCCTTGTTGAGTTCGTCAAACTGGAACTGGATGTCTTAATGTGAAGTGTGGTGTCGATGTTCACGGTTCCCGTGGGATCATTCCTTCTGCCCTTCACGTGTCACGATGAAGAAAAAGGACGTTTGAGTTCCTCTTTTCCAACTTAAACTGCTCACTGAATTTTATGATTAACGAAACATTTCACACAAGATACTGAAAGTCCAACAGCAACAAGTGCAGGAAGGTATGTATATAAAAACAAAATAATAATTAAAGCCGCAAGCGGCGATGGACGGGTCCTCC